>NC_068911.1:179656003-179891003 GCF_023091745.1 Budorcas taxicolor
AGGACTGGAGTGGGGTGCCATCGCCTTCTCCGAAGCACAGTGCTTAGCTTGGGCTTAATACTAAAAATACAGAAGTCATTATAGTCACTATTATACCCTTATAACTGAGCTTATCCTGCCATGTTGTCCTTGCCTGTCGGCCTCGCCTCTCTGCTAACCTGTGAGCGCCTGCTCACTCACTGCTTCATCCTCAGAACCTGCCACTGAGCAGCATACAGAGTAGGGATGGCTGTGCTTAATTAGAGCAGTGTGGAGTGGGTCACAGGGAGGCTCCAAAGGAGGGCATGTGTGTACACACGGCTGATTCACAGGCTGCCCTGGCGGCTCGGTGGTGAAGAACCCACGTGCTGGACAGGAGAGGAGGTTTGATCCCTGGGTCGGGAAGATCCCCTGGAGAAGGAAATGACAACCCCCTGCGGTATTCTTGCCTGGGAAACCCCGTGGACCGGGGAGCCTGGTGGGCTACAGTCCACGGAGTTGTAAAGAGTCAGACTCAACTTGGCAACCAAACGACAGTGAGCTGATTCCCGTTGTTGCACAGCAGAGACTTACACAGCGCTGTAATCATAGTCCAACAAAAATGTGAGAACGTGGGTTAAATAGAATAAAACGAGGGTTACATAGCCGTGCACCAGGAAACCAGCAACTATAGTTAGGCGTTCGTCCTGTGGGGGGTGAGGGGGCACAGAAAGTAAGGAATAGGTTTCGGTTGGATGCTTACTGTCTGCCAGGAGCTGGCCCAGTCCTCAAACCATCCGAAAGGTCAGCGCTGTTCACAGTTTACAGATGAGGAGACAGAGGCCCCGCCCCAGGCAGCCTCTCACCAGAGCTGTGAGGTGGCTGAGAACACTGACGCTGCCTCATCTTTGAAAAACGTGTGTGTGTGGCAGGAATCATTTCATATGCCACCTGCCTTCTAAAAATGAGAAGCAGATGCTCAGCTCTGGTCCCTTCTTGCACGGGCTGCTAGGAAGCTCAGAGTCTAATTACGAGCCTCACTAAAAGTGCTAGTTTGATCCCTATGGTTACAGATATGCATCTTTCCCACGGCCTTTATGTCTGAGATTTTCTCCTGCTTTGACGTCTTTATTTTTCTCTACTTTTTAGTCACCTTTTTGCTGAACGTTTCCTTATTCTAACTAGGCTGGAGTCCCTTGAGAAATGTGTCAAGGGAATAGAAAATGAAAAATAGGCAATAAGTGGCCCTCCCTGGTGGCTCAGTGGTAGAGAATCCACCTGTCAACGCGGGAGACGCGGGTTCCATCCCTGGCCTGGGAAGATCCCACATGCCATGGGGCAACTAAGCCCGTGAGCCACAGCTACTGAGCCTGTGCTCCGGAGCCCGGAGAGGCAACGACTGAGGCCAGCCTGTGCGCCCGAAAGCCCGTGCTCTGCAGCAAGAGGATGCGCCGTGACGAGGGCCCATGCACTGCCGCTGGAGAGAGCCCTGCTCCCGGAGGAAAGGCCTGCACGCAGAGACGACCCGGCACAGCCAGCACACAGAAAGGAGCTGCCTGCAGAACAGGCAGCGAGCACACTGAGCCCGCATGAGCGCTCCTTCCTGAATGGCGCCCTGTCCATGCCCGCTCAGGTCTCTGCTTGCCCAGGCCCTGGGAACTGCCTGGGGCAGCTATCACTTCTGTGATGAAGATGTTTCAGATTGAGATAATTAACACTGAGATGCTGTTCCTCAGGATGCTGAGACTCATTTAGAGACCCAGGAAGTGTTCAAAAAACAAACTACGGAGCTAACTTTGCTGTTGGCCTTAAACCCTTCAAAGACAGCTCACTCCAGGGAGTTACTGATTGCGCCTTCTTTGCATCTGCTGGCTCACGACACACACACACACACACACACACACACACAGAGCTGATGAGTGCTGATAACACTCTTGGGGTTTTCCAAGCACGTGCTCCTCTCTAGGAATTCCAAGGGTGACTCCTGCCCCTGAGATCGTATCAGCAACCACCGCAGGTCCTTGCTACCCACCTGACAAAGTGTGGGGAAGCAGGAGATCCAGCTCTGCTGCCCAGAACTGATGGGACGGACTTGGAGTAACAGAGTTCAGCCCCTCTTCCACTCTGAGCCTCGTGAAAACCTGCCCAATGCTGGATTCGGCTTCAGCTTGTAAGGGAGTAACCGCTGGCACATCATGGTGGGCAAACGGGAGACGCCACCGCCTGCCCTCCAGGGAGCAGCCAGTGCTTATACCTATGGCTTTTCTCGTTTATTTTTTATGTAATTGAAGGATAATTGCTTTACATGGTTGCTTTGGTTTCTGCCATACCTGTTGTCTTAATGAAGGCTTTGCTGACCCAACTTCTTATGGTAGTTCAGGTTCCCTGCTGGCTCAGCTGGTAAAGAATCCACCTGCAATGCAGGAGACCCGGGTTCCATTCCCGGGTCGGGAAGATCCCCTGGAGAAGGGATAGGCTACCCACTCCAGTATTCTCGGGCTTCCCTTGTGGCTCAGCTGGTAAAGAATCCGCCCACAATGCAGATGACCTGGGTTCGATCCCTGGGTTGGGAAGGTCCTCTGGAGAAGGTAACAGCTACCCACTCCAGTATTCTGGGCTGAGAATTCCATGGACAGTCTATGGGTCACGAAGAGTCAGGCATGACTGAGGGACTTTCACTTCACTTTCAACATCTTATGTGTCCAGCTTAACCTAAAAAACACTTATCATCAGAAAAAAAATAAAGCAGGCAAGGGGCTTCCCTGGTGGTCTGGTGGTGACGACCCACGTTCCCGATGCGGGGCCCCAGCTTAGACTCCTGTTCAGGGAGCTAGATCCCACTCGCTGCAACTAAGACCCTGCACAGCTAAATAAATAAGGTGGAAAAGCAGGCAAGAGGCTCCGAAGGGGGCGGTGCAGAAAAATCAAGGCTTCAGAGATCAACACCCCTGCCTGTTTCGCTTGCTCAGGCAGCTTACTTCAGGTCACAGCCTCCCTGTCACAGGGCTGCAGTGTGCCAGGCCCTCTGCCAGGCTCCTACTCAGGACTGCCACTCTGCTCACAGCAGCGCCTTGATGTGGGTACTGTCACTGTGCCCGTTCTACCAGGAGGATAGTAAAGTTCAGAGAGCTTAAGTCACCCGCTCGAGGTCTCAGACCGGCAGTGGCAGAGCTGGAGAGCACGCCCTGGCCGCCTAGCCCCAGAGCCCAGGCTCCGGATGATGCCGCAGTCCTCGTGGGCACACAGTCGGTGCTCACCAGGCATCCACAGGTCTAAACGAGGGCTGGCTGGGGAAGCAGTTCCGGCTCCTCCCCACCTGCAGAGCTCTCCCGTGCTGGCAGATGAGCCTCAAGCTGCTTCCATGCTGGCACAGCGCTGGCTTCACGGCTGCAGGCAGGGGAGCAGGAACCATGGGGACGCGTCCCCGTGCACCTCCGGCCGCCCCTGAAGCCCTCCCTGAGGCTGTTCCTCCACTTCCCTTGCAGAGACCCTTGACTCTTTCATCTCTCGCCAGGAAATCCCACTCTCAGGGGCTCTCGCTCAGCAGGCAGGACCCAGGACCACTGTATGGATGGGGCTGGGGGTGGTGAGGGGCAGAGAGGAGCCTGCGGGGTGGGCCCGCGCCGTCTGGCCGCTGGAGAGGAAGACTCGTCTGCATCCTGAAGGAAGGACACGAGGGGATTAAGGATGAGACTCGAGCTGAAGACAGATGGCGGGGACCCAGCAGGCTCCCTCTGTGAACCAGGTTTCTCTCCTGGCCCAGCCTCCTTCTCCTCCGGCTTCAGGGCGGCTAGGAGCTGACAGGGAAGCCCTCTCCTGGTCTGTAGGGCGGACCCAGCACTGGAGGTGGTTGCCCAGCCAACGGCCACATTTCCCAGTGTCCCCTGAGCCACGTGATGCTGAGTCCTCACCCCTGCAGAGGAGGCAGGGGTGGCATGGCCCCTGGTGGTTCAGCGGCGGGCGTGATTCTGCAGCCTCTCTCTTCTCCTCTGGAGGCTCGCGGTCAGGGCCCAGAGTGGAGCTGATAGCGCCTCCATCAGCCTGGGCCCCTGAGTGGTGGCGTGGAGCAGTCCCCCTCTGCCCCAGACATGTTCTCACCATTCGGAGCCGAAGCACCTGGGACTGTTGGCCTGAGCAGGAAGGAAGCGCAGAGAGCATCAGGGCCGCCACACACGTCGTAGTCTCTTCGTTAGAGCAGCTGACCTCCCTGGACCCACGCTGCTGCTGCTGCTGCTGAGTCGCTTCAGTCGTGTCCGACTCTGTGCGACCCCATAGACAGCAGCCCACCAGGCTCCCCTGTCCCTGGGATTCTCCAGGCAAGAACACTGGAGTGGGGTGCCCTTTCCTTCTCCAATGCATGAAAGTGGAAAGTGAAAGTGAAGTCGTTCAGTCGTGTCCGACTCTTGGTGACCCCATGGACTGCAGCCCACCAGCGTCCTCTGTCCATGGGATTTTCCAGGCAAGAGCACTGGAGTGGGCTGCCACTGCCTTCTCTGCCCTGGACCCATACTTGCTCCCAGACCACGCCTGCTCCTTTTTCCTCCCTGGCATCACCCTTCTTAGCACAGTCGGTAGAGCTGAACACCTTGTGGACATTCGTTCTAGGCAGACTCGTGGGTGCGCGCACCAGGAAGCAGCGCCAAGAATGGCCAGAGCCACGTCAGCCGCCACAGCAAACGTGGGAAGAGCCTGAGACGCGCTGGCAGGAAAGTCACTCACAGAACAGAACGCTGTACGGCAGTGAGGAGGAACGGATCGCAGTGACCGGCCGTGTCAGAGCCGTCTGGGAAGCTTCATAACACACAGATGCCTAGGCCGAGAGATTCGGTCTCGGGAGGCTTGGCTGGAGGGGTTGGTGGCCCAGGAATCTGTGGTTTTAATGACTCTTCCAGGAAATCTTGTGCAATTTGTTTAAGAACCTCTGGCCCAGCAAGAAAATTTGGACGCAGCAGGAACTGCCTGGTTATCGGAACGCATCACAGCCCAGGTGGCTGCCATGAAAAGGAAGCCGCGTGTGAGCTCAGTCGTGTCCAGCTCTGCGCGACCCCGCGGACTGTGAACACCAGGCTCCTCTGTCCATGGGATTCTCCAGGCAAGAGTACTGGAGTGGGTTTCCAGTTCCTTCTCCAGGGGACCTTCCAGACTCAGCGATGGAACCAACGACTCTCACGTCTCCTGCGTTGGCAGGCAGGTTCTTTACCACTAGTGCCACCTGGGAGGCTTAAAAGAAGACTGGAGTGGGTTGCCGTGCCCTCCTCCACGGGATCTTCCTGACCCAGGGGTTGAACCCAGGTCTCCTGCACTGCAGGGGGATTCTTTACTGCTGAGCCACCGAGAAGGCACAGAAGGAGGCCAGGGTCCCCCGAGACTGCTGGCTGCAGACGAGGGGAGGGGTACCGGGTCAGGGGAGGGCAGAGGTGCCCAGGAGGACGGTATGGTGGGCGGGGGTTGCAGACTCTCCATCCTGGCTGCGGGGCGGCATCATCGGGCCTCTCTTGGCAACACCCCAACCTCCAGACGGAGTCTCCAAGGGGGAGGAGGACTCTGCCAGGTTTTGAAAGGCTTCCAGGTGATTCCAATTTGAGAACCACAAGAATGTCTGGGTAAGAACCAGGTTACGGAGGTCGCCCACCCAGGCTCGAACTTGACTCCCCCACAAACGTGTCATAGCTCCGTGACCCGGGCAGGTTCCGTCATTCGTGCCTCAGTGTCCTTGTCTATAAAGTGAGACTAATAATCGCAACTTCATGCCAGCCTGTCGGGAAGAGCAGGCAAGAAGATGTGTGTAAGCAGCCTGGCGCACGCCCAGCGTGGCCCACGCGCACCCTCACTCCGCCGTAGGGGGTGGGCATGACGGTGACCTTGTAGGAAAGGACAGCTCCGTGGACTCTGTCCGGTCGTCCAGAATTCCTGTCCAGCCACCCTCGCCTGGAGCCTCAGCCATCCCGCCCGATGCTCCCGTCCTGCGGGGCTGCAGGGGAAAGGTCAGGAGACCACAGCGTTGGGCAACCTCCTGCCAGGGCCCCGCAGTTACTCTTTACTGATTCTGAACGCAGCGTGAGTCAGGCGGGCCCGGGGCCGCCCAGGTCAGTCCCTACGAGAAAGACAGGCTCCCCTCCTGTCTGGGAGGGAGCCTCCCCCGGGGTCACCCTCGGGCTGCCGAGTCCAGCAGGCTGTGACCTGGGAGTTGCCAGGAAGCCTTCCCTTCCCTCCTCCCAGCTCCGACCTCTGGGTCTCCACGGGTCTCTGTCCTCTATTAGAACGCAGACATTGGGAGCGTATATACGCAGCGGTCACGTGAAGAGGGCCTGGGCGTGTTATATAACAGCCACCATGTATCAGGTGTCACATGCCAGGCACGGCTAAGCACCTCATGTGACCCCACACAAGCTCGGTGAGCCAGACAGTCTCCACGCCCGCTTCACGGAGGGGGAAACAGACTCAGAGAGGCAAAGTGTACCGCCAAGGAGGGCCAGTTCAGCATCGGGCCATCCGACTCCGGGGCACGTGGCCCTTCCGCTGCGCGTGATGCTTTGTGCCGGGGCTGCGGTGTGCGGGGTGTGCGGGCGGAGTGCCTGGGCAAGCCCCGTCCTCTCTGCCCTGAGTCAGGCCCTGGCGGGGGCTGGAGTGTGGCTGGGCACAGCGAGGCTGCAGGAACGTGGGCCCTCCTCCTCCAGCTCTCCACCCTGCAGGGCTGCGGGCACTCCCCTGCTCCAGGCCTCTGCACGGCCTTCCCAACGCCCGGAAGCTGGCTCACCCGCCACTCCAGGCCACCCCCCAGTGTCAGCTCAAACAGCACCCCCTGTCCCGCCGAAGCAGGTCGCCTCCCCGGTATTCTCGCTCCCTCGCTGCCCCCACTTTACGGCACTCGTCACAATTTCTAGCTACTTGCGCTTCTTTTCTCGCTGCCTCCCTGGATATGGACTCCTGAGGGCAGAGATCGTGTCTGGCAAACAGTAGACGCGCGTTGAATACTTTTGGAATGAACGAATGAGGAGTTGACAGAGGTTTTGAACCAGCTTTTGCTAGGATGTAACAGCTGGCCCAGTCAAGCCACCTTCAGGCTCCCTTGGGACCTCCATCCTCACTCCCCAGGGTCAAGCTGACCCCGTGTTGAAGGAACCACAGTATGGGTGGGGGAGGGGAAGGAGCTGCTCCACAAGAACTCAGGCCTCGCTCTGGTCTCCCTGGGGCTTTCCAGGGACCAAACGGTGCACCGCAGGCAGCCGTCTGGGATGGCAATGTGGAGGGGACCCTCGCCCCAGGCTTGATGAGGCAGCCCGCGGTGCTCTCAGGAGCCACCCAGCCTGCATCCACTGGGCCCCGGGTCTCAGGCCCGTGTTGAGGGTCAGGACTGAAGGCGAGTCCTGGAGGAAGAGTTCACGGATGGCATCTCTCTCCTGCTGACTCCATGACACCTGTCAAGAGGCCAAGCTGGATTTCGGATGGGGCGATTGTGGTCCAGATTGTGGAGATCAGAAGGGCCAGTCTGGTTGTGGTGGCCAGAATAACCGCCCCCCAAGGGGGTCCATGTCCAAACTCCCTGAACCTATGAACACTTTATCTTACATGGCAAAGGGGAATAAAGGCCACAGATGGGATTAAGGCAGTGAGTCAGCTGACCCAGAGACGCCGGAGGAGCTGGCTTATCCAGCTGGGCCTGATCACAAGGGTCCCAGGAAGTGGAAGAGGGCGGAAGAGTTGGGGGAATGTGTGACGCTACAACGCAGGCTCTGGAGCTGGAGGCAGGGGCCACAAGCCAAGGCACGCAGTAGGCCCCTGGGAGCTGGGAGACAGGAGAGGAGAGAGTCCCCGCTTGGGCTGCCCGGAGAAACAGCGCCTTGCAGACTTCTGACCTCCAGAACTGTAAGAGTATAAACCTGCTTTGTTTTAAGCCACTGAGCTGGTGGCAGTTTGTAACAGCGGTGGAGGAAACACGCGCTGGCTATACTGTCGCGGTGTGGACAGGTGAACGGCGTCTGCAGGGGCCCCGGTGGGGACTGATGTTGCTTCCTCTGCCATCGAGGCCAGCTTCCTGGGCTGCAGGAGCCTGAAGCACAGGAGTCACGCTTGCACCACGAGAAGTGTCTCAGACTTGCTGCTGGGCCCACCGCGGCCTCATGAAGAGGACCTCGTGGTCAGTCTGGGCGCATCCGGGGCGAGAAATGCCTGCTTGGGAAGCCATCTGAGTTCTTCCAATTTTAGGCACTTACCATCCGGAGGCATGTGCCTCCACTGAAACTCTTTTAAAAAAAAACAGTTTCCTCAACACTCTCATTGGTCTCAGCTTCCCTTGGAAGTGGGCTTATTCTGTCGGAATCCAGTCATGTGAAGGGCGGTGGGAGTCTACTTCAGAGATTCTAGGTAAACGGTGGCCAGGAGGGATGCTAGGGGGAGGCTGTGGGATCTTCACTAACCACCCGGAAACCACCCAGCCCTGGGGCTGAGTGAGCTGTTCTGAGGCTTGCCTCTGCAGAGGGAACACGGGGGTTCACAGGGAGGGGCACAGGGAGCGACCTCCCGGGGCTCCAGAGCAAGCCCGGGGGGCCTTCACGGGGTGGCCACGGCCTCCCCGTGGACAGGAAGGGGGGTGTCCCTCAGGGCACACGCAAGCTTCCCCAAGGTCCACACCCTGGCTTCCCATTGCCACACTCACAATGCAACTTTCCGGCCACAGCCCAGACCCTCGCCCTACCATGCTTGCTCGGTCCTGGCAGCCTGGCATTTGACCCCTGGGCTTGCATTTTCACATCGTACCATGCAACTGGCCATGGTGACCCATGGGATGAGTCCCGTGGCCAAGATGGAACAACCTCACAGTCTTAACCAAAGTTTGGGCTGCTCGGCCTCAAATTCCTGGAGGTCTAGGCAAGCAGATGCTTCAGCTGCAAGAAAGTTCTCCGCTCCTGCTGTCTAGAGGGAGCTGAACGAGATTCCTGCTGTTCGTGTTTCTGTCGATTTATTAGCCAGTGACGGAAGCACCGCTGGACCCACACAGAGCACCCACGGAACGGACATACACCTGGGGAAAGCACCCCGCCCCTTTCCCTGCCCACCTGAGCTCAGACCGGCCCATCCCCAGAGCCCTCCCGTCCCGAGTGGTCTCGGTGGGTTTGGCCCCACCAGGCCCCCTCTCCTGAGGCAAAGCAGGACATGGAACGTTGACCTGGGGTCAACAGAAAGCCCAGGACTGATTCTACCAGGGGCCTCCCCTCCTGCAGAGAGGCCCAGGGTCACTAAAGCATCTCATGTCTTATGAAGGACGTTCTTCACGCTTGTACCCAGTCTTCCCAGTCTCCGGGAATTCTCCATATAGTTTCATCTCCAAGACACTCCAGGAGGGTTTAGAACCAAGCCAGAGGATGAGATGTTTCTCAGGCTAAGTAAGGAGTCGCTAACGTTGCTTCAACATACGTCTAGAAGCACGTACTATGCTGGGTGCTCGGCAAGGGAGATTTCAACAGCTGGTCAGAGGCTTGGGAGCTGGAATGCTGGTCCCACCTCAATCTAACAGACCTCTGCTCCTTCACTGTGGGTGAGGCTCTGGGCTAAATCTCAGACCAAAGCAGGATCGTGGGTCCTTCCTTCATGAGGACACACAGGCCAAGAGGGCAGAGGAGAGGCGTGGACGTTTCCAGACTCCAGAGGGAATTAGGCTCCACACAGAGGATTTGGGGGTGGAGAGGGGGGTGTTTGGAGGAGTCCCCGTGGGTCATGCTGATCTGCAAGACAGACCACAAGAAACAAGATCCTTCTCGGGAAGCCAAGGGGGTGAAGTCTGAGAACCGCATGGGCGGCAGGCGGGGCGTGAGCACTGGGAGGGAAAGGCTTCCGAGCGGGTGCTCCACCCGGAGCCCTGGGGTCTCTTGACACTGTCCGGGGGCCTGTTCCGGCCTCCATTGCCCAGGCGGACGGCCCACCCCAGGGGTAAAGGGTGGCGGGCCGGCTCAGGGCTCCATGTGCCACCACTTGAAGGAGAAGGGCTGCCGGCGCACGTTGGTGCCGCAGTGCACCTCGCCGTGCAGCATGTGGTACGGGGTGAAGTCGTCGATGAAGGTGCAGTGGAGGCCCAGCGGCTCCAGCAGGGACCGCACCTTCTCCTCCAGGCAGCAGCGGCCGTTGATGACGGGCCCGAAGGGCTTGGGGATGCCCAGGTGCTTGCCCAGCACCAGCATGTTCACCTGCAAAGGGGGCACCCAGGTCAGGGGCAGCATCAGCTCCCACCCCAGCACCTTCTCTATGCTCAGCAGGACCTGGTGCTGTCTTTGAAGCAGCCTTGCAAACAGCCACTCGCCCCTTCAGGCAGCGGGGGAGGGACGCGGTCTGGCAAGAACTCTAGCCAGCTGTGCATGTGCAGAGCTCACGGCGAGAGCTTCTCCCTCTGGCGGCTGCCCTCCTTGTTGGTAGGCTGTGGCAGCTGCCGTGTCTGTGCTGTGGAATCCCGAACTCCCAGGCTACAGCCGATGGGACCAGGGTAGATGTGTACCCTGAGCTGGGCCAGATTCCCTCCTCGGGTGGCGTCGTCACCGTGGTGGGAGAGCTGAGTCTCTCTCCCCCTGTGTCTGCACTTCTGTGTGGCCATATTAATGTCCGTCCCCAGGGACAGGGAGGCTAGGGAAGCCAAGCAAAGGAGGAGGCAGTGGGGTGGGGGAGGAGGGATGAGCGGGGTAGCCGTGCAAACAGGAGCTGGTTCCAGGCCCTCCTAATGCTCCCCACAGCGGCCACCCCTGCCACGGGCCTTCCTGGGGTCCTTATGCTAAATCTTTGGCTCTGGCCAAAACCCACTTTGGTGGTCTTCCGTTTCCTACAAACACAAGAATCTGGAGCGCTGCACAAGCTTCTGGGGGCGTGGACCTTATTGCAAGGCCTTCCTGGAGATGCAGGAAGGAAAGGGAGTGATAAGAGGCTTTGCAAGTGGGGAAATCAAAGAGGGCAAACAGTCAGAAAGGGGAAGAAGAAGGAGGGATGAAGCAAGGGTGGTGTGGACAGGCTGCCCGCAAGCCTCTGCTTATGGAGGAGTCTGGTTCTTCCAAGGGATGGAGGTAGGGAGGGTTCGAGAGGGAGGGGAAAGAGGCAGGAGGGAGCTGGCTGACTGACGGCTGCGCTGCTCGAAGGGTGGGCCTCAGAGAGCGCCCAGGGGTTCGCTGTTAGAAAGGCAGCGAGTCTTAGGCCCCTGGGGGATCAGAACCCCTGGGGTGGGGCGCGAGGTCCCAGTGTTCCAGATGCAAGTTCAAGTTTCAGAGACACCAGGGGCAAAGCCCCCAGGCTCAATCAAAGGCCACTTCTTCCACGGAGCCCTCTTGGGTTTCCAGGCCTACCTCTTGGGCTGGAAGTGGTTTCACCTCTGAAGTGGCACATTACTTTATCACACAAAGTAGATCTTTGGGACAAACCCTCAGAGAGGTGAAGCGAGTTTCTCCCCGACCAGATCTGACTGGCAGCTCCTTGGGAGCAGGGAGCAGCCTGAGTCATCTCTGCATCTCACGCAGGGTATGTGGCGGGTGGGTGAGTGTCCGGGAGCTGGGAGAAAGGGCTGTCTGACCTTCCGGTGGATGCTCCACGCACGGCCTCATGCAATCGTTCGCACACTGCACAAATACCGAGTGGGTCCCCGGGAGGAGAGAAGGGCCTTCCCAGATGGCCCCGGAGTGCGGGCTTGGCCAGTGAGCATTTTGTGGTGACTGTGGCAACCGGTCAAGAAGAGGTCCTTCTGGGACCGTGGGGCCTCTGAGTCTCCGTGCCCCCAGCCCCGGCCCCTCAACCCCAAACACAGAGGCAGCGGGCGCTGGCCCCCGGGGGAGTGGAGGCTTGGCACCTGATCTGACAAAACCAGAAGCCCCGGCTGACGGCCTCACCAAGTCTGGGAAGAAGGCCACGGCCTTCCTCCTCTCCATCTTGAAGAGCTGCGGGATGTCCACGATGTCCCGCTCGGCCAGGCCCAGCTCCCGCTTCAGCACCTCCCGGTTCCAGTCGATGCAGCTCTGGGGAGGGGGAGGGGGGAGTCAGGGAGGCCCCACGGGGGCACGTCTGGTTAAGGACGGACAAGATGCCCAAGTGCCCACAGGTCAGCCCTCCACACGAACCTCCTCCTTGTGCGCCTTCATCAAAACACGCCTGCTTGGGTCCCCCCGCCACAGCCTCACCCCCTGGCAGGGCGCACGAGAGTGTGGCTCAGGGTGCCCCGTCCTCCACCCGCTTCCTTCTCCAGAGCCTCACTCCTCCGGGATCTCCTCCAGTCTTACCGTTCAAAACACCAGACACCGCCAACTCCCACATTTCTACCTCCCAGCCACTATCCCACGGACAGAGGGGCCTGGCGGGCGTCAGTCCACAGGCGAGCAAAGAGCCGGACATGACTGAGCATGCACATGGGAGCCACTTTACAAAGCCCAGCGCCTTCCCTCGGCTCAGATGCGCAGGTGCAACCAGCCCCGCGCACCTCCACTTGGGTGTCTGACGGGCACATCAGATGTGAGGAGTCCAAAGACAGACTTTCATTCCTACCCACCCTCCACGCCAGCCCTTCCGCATTCTTCAGCTCTGGAAGTGCGTCGCGGCTCAGCCCAGACGCGTTGGCGTGCATGCTCTGCCATACACAGCTAGCGGGGGCTCGCCTACGGCGCAGGGAGCTCAGCTAGGGGCTCTGATGACTTGGAAAGGTGGGTAGGGGTGCGGGAGGGCAAGGGGGGGTGTTATACAACTGACTCACTTCCTCCTAAAGCAGACGCTAACACCCCACTATAAAGCAATCAGGTTCCCGGGTGGCTCAGTGGGTAAAAAAAGGTCCGCCCCCAATACAGGAGGTGCAGGAGAGGTGGGTTCCATCCCTGGGTCGGGAAGATGCCCCGGAGGAGGGCCTGGCAGCCGCTCCAGTACTCTTGCCCAGAGAATCCCATGGACAGAGGAGCCTGGTGGGCTACAGTCCACGGGGTTGCAAAGGGTCGGACACGACTGAGCGACTAACCACGCGCACACGCACACTCCAGTGAAAGAGAAAACCCCGCAGTCATTCTCGGGCTCCTCCATCTGCTTCCCAAACGCGCCAGATCTGACCCCGCCCCCACGCGGGTGGAGCGCCGTCCCCTGCGGCCTGGCCTCGCGGCTTCCTCCGCCACGCGGTGACCACGACAAGGATCCTCACAGCTCCCCCCTGGCAGGAGTGGAGCCGACGAGGGCCCGCTGCGAGCTCCAGCCGTGCAAGCCAGCCCACGTGGGCGCCCGAGGCCCCACCCGCTGCGCACGGCCAGTGGCTAAGTGCAGGGGGCAGAAGGCAGACCGTGTCTCTAAGCCGACCTGACTGGCTCGCGGCTCGCCCCACTTTGCTGAGCCTGACCCGGGCTGCCCGCCGTCAAGGACCCGCCCGCCCTGCCTTCCCCCCACCAGCTCGCCCTCCCTCCTGCAGGCATGGTCCCTAATTCAGTCCCCGAGAGGGTCACCCCCGTCCAGGCGTGTGCTTCTTGGAGGGCCCTGCGCTGGATGCTGTCTGTTCTTCTGGACCCATTGTCCCCTTCTTCCCTGCACTGTGTCCTGGGGGACTGACCCTTGGGAACCAGGGGTTCCTGTACCTGCAGGCTTCCCGCTGGGCTCAGCCCGCGGGGGCGGTGGCAGAAGGTGGGGCGCTGCTGGGAGAGTGTAGTTGGGGTCACGGCAGGTTGGATGTGCAGTCCCAGCTCCCGTCTTACCACCTCTTTTTAAAATTTAATTAATTGGGGGCTAATAACAATATTGTGGCCGTGTTTGGAGCAACCCACCCAGGCTCCAGTAACATGCTCCTCAGCCAATTCCTCCAGGCCTGGGAGAGGTGAGAGCGCTCATCTTCCTACCCTGGGGATGCAGAATAGGCCCTGCTGATTTCCTTAAACCCGCCCTGTACCTCTGTAAACACCCCCTTTTCTGAACCACTCTCTGGTTATCCGCTTGAAGTGCCCTTGCTTCCTGCTGGGACCTACAGTCACTACCCCCGCCCCTTGCCATAACAGAAGACAGATCCTCAGCCCAGCAGCAGAGAGGTCACTCCAAAGCCTAAGTCAGAACGAGTCCTGTCCTGTGCTCAGATCCCCAGTCGCGCTCAGAGTCACAGCCAAAGCCCCAGCGCTGCCCTGTGGGGCCCTGGGCGGCCCTGTCTCTCCTCATTCCTCTGGGGCCCCCAGCTTCATCCTTAAACGCTCCAGGCCTCTTCGTTCCGTCTCAGGGCCATCATCTGTGCTGTTCCTTCCGCCTGGAATGCTTGTCCTCGCATGCACCTGGCTGGGCCCCTCATTTCTCTCGAGTGAAAGCGGGGATTTCGAGACTCTCTCTCTGGGCCTGTCACCTCCCCCAGCCCCCACCTCCCCCGCCCCGAGCTGTCCTGAACCATGAGCCTCAGACCTCTGTCCACAACCCTGTCCCCAGCCATGCCTACCCCCATGCCTGGCCCGCGGCCTTGGTACCTGCACAAACTTATTGTAGCTGATGAGGCTTCCGTTGGAGAGGACCTGGCTGATGGAGACGGTGTTGACCTGCTGGTTGCCTGTGAAGGAGAGGGGCAGGGTGGGAGTAGCCCAGCAGAGGCCAGGCTCACAGGCGAAAGGCTTGTGAGTCGGCAGCTCCCTGGCGTTTCCTCCTGGCCTCTGAGCAAGCCTGGGTGTGCAAGGACGGCAGGGGCGGGCTGATGCAGCGCATGAGCGTGAGGCCTTCACCCGAGCACATCAGAAGTGGTGATGCTCCTTACTGGAAATGTAGCCCCCAACCCTCACTGGGCATTGGATGATGATCGCTCTTTTTTTGGCTAGTGGTGGGGCGTGGAGCCGGGTCACCCACCTGCCCACCAGAACCTGCCCTGACGGACACTGCTGAACCCTGTTCCTGACCTCCAAGAGGCGACTGCAGGGCAAAGGGGCTCCCCCAGACCCATCTCTCCTGCTGGCCTGATGAAGTGCTCATGGAGACAGGCAGGACACGGGACGTCAGAGCCAGTATCTTTTGAAGCTCACAGCTGCCATTTACTAATCTCTTACCCTGCACAGGCCCCGAGTCCAGGGCTCTACACTCAACACCTCATTTAGTCCTCACAGCAACCCCACAAGGCATGCATTTACACCCCCACTTTACAGATGAGGAAACTGAGGCTCAGAGAAGTAAAAAGATTTGCCCCATGTTTTGCAACTGGGAAATGGTACTGGTGATTCAGACCCAAGCCAAGTGCTCATGAAGGGCTGAAGCCTCGACCAAGGGCTGGACCCACCTGCCCACGTGCAGGCTCGGGTCCCCCCACCCCGGTCAGAGTAGAGACGCAGGCCCACGGCATCCCCACTGAGGCCGCTGAGCCAGCGACTTCCCCTTGCTGAGCCCCACATCCTCGGGTGTAAAGCAGATGAGTCACCCTCACAGGCCCTCCTGAGGTTAGATGGGGTCAGATGCCTGGAGCGCGCAGCCCGGGGCCTGGCACATGGTGGGGGACCACCGAGGTGCCGGGCCTCCGCAGCCGCTGCGCTGCTATCAGCTCTCTGGGGCCACCCGGTGGTTACACGTGGCCCGACAGCTGTGAATCCCCTCGCTGTTCGGCTCAGCCTCTCTCTGGGCCCTGCTCACTGCAAACCCCTGCTTCTAAAGAAGATGAAGATGGCTTTCCCTCTGCCTGGTACATGAAATTTGGATTTGAGAATTTTCCAGGTTTGATCTGAGCTCAAGGAGTCTGTTCACAGGCCCGATGAGAGAGGGGGGGATGAGGGCAATTGTATTTCTTCCATTTTACAGCTGGGGCTCCAGGCGGGTGGGAAATAGATGTGGGAAGTTGCACTTGGGAGCTTTTAAGTTCTGTGAATGCTTTTCTCTTGGAGGGAGGTTTGGTCCAGGGTAGGAATGTTCCTGAGCCCGGGCTCCAAGCTCCCAATAGATGTTTCACTGATCAATCAGATTTCACTCGCAAAACACACATTATTCAGACTTTCAAGACAGCGAGGGGCTGAGCATCAAATCCTAAGTGCTAGGCCCTTCGGCGCAGAGGCCCCTGTATGACTGCAGTGGTCACGCGCCCCAGAGCGGACCGCGTCTCTGCTGTGCCCATGGCCAGCCCCCATCGTCCTCCGTGGCGCTCCCTGCCAGCTCTGCCCGTGCTGTGGAGAGCGGGGCCTGCTGAGCCAAGGGGTCTCAGACCTGGAGGCCAGGCCACCTTCCAGCGGGACGTTCCTCTCTCAAGCCGTGATGTGGCAAGGGGGGGCAGGAGAGCGGCGATGAGGGGCACAGCACCCACCGATAACCCCTTGGAACAGGAGGGCGTCCCCGTGGCCCCACTTCTGCTTTTCCTGGAAGAGCTTGAAACAGGCGCTGGGGCTGGCCAGGAGCATCCGGAAGCCCTGTGTGCAGAGAACAGACTCAGCTGAGCCCCGCGCCTCCGCTCGGCTCAGCCCCGGGCCCAGAGCTGTCCCTGGGTCTTCACCTTCCCATCAGTGGCAGGGACGAAGCTCAGAAACTCATCCACGTGGCCGACCGCCAGCCAGTCCACGAAGAGCTCCACGGGCGGCTGCACCTTCTGGGCGTGCAGGAAGTCCCGGACCACCTGGGTGACCCGGCGGCCCCTTGACCTGGGGCCCAAGGGGCCAAAAAAAAGTTAACTAAAGAGAATATACACAGAAACAGAGGGACGAGAGTTCAAGATTTCGGCAACGTCTGTAAAAAGCTTGCGCTGCCTTTGTGATCGGGAAAGATGATAAATAAATATATATTTAAGTTACACTCAAGGTGAGTTCTCTAAGAGGCAGACACAGGCAGGTCAATCACAGCTTACCATCCCGGTCTCCTCATCCAGGCAAATCCTCAGGACCACCCTCAGACCCCATCCTCGTGTTCTCCAAGTGGCAGATGTCACCCGCGTATTCAACCCGCGGCTGGGCAGCTCTTCCTAGAGTTTAACTGACATCTCTCTCACTACAGACTCAGCTTCCCACGCATCAGCAGGGAGAGAGGGTGATCTTGTCTCACAGCCCCAGCATTTTATTTTCGTGAACTCAAACCCCCTTTTCCTCTCGCCTTCTGAAAAAGTATCGAATGGCATGGCCCAAACGTCCTCTGTCGGTGAGATCATGTGTTTGAGGACAGGTGGTCCCTTCACAGCTTCTGGTTTCACCTGTTTCTGATCACAAGTCTGTTATAACCACTTTGCTGAATGTGGTGGGCAGTCTTGGCCTATTCCCATAGCAAGTAACGCTGTCACACGGTTCCTCGCGCCTTCCGTCAGCACCCCTCTGCCGTGTTACCCCCCTTCTTTGCGTCACTGCTGTCTCCGTTTTCATGTCCTGTACCTCCCTTTCGCTCTCAGGGAAAGATCTGATATTAGTCATTTGTATCGTAGTGTGAACAAGCCTTGATTTAAATGCCATTTCTCCTGGGACTGTTGAGGCTTAAAACCGTTCTCTTCTATACTTACGCACTGGTATCGACATGGATTTATTTTCTGAATCAGAAGACCCAAGTCTAGCCATGACTCTGCCTCCCATGTGACTCCCGGGCGACTCACCCTCTCTGGACCCACTTGTAAAGCGAGTGTTGGACTGAATGGGCCCTTGGGGCCTGCTTGCTCTGGGCGTCTCAGACCCCTTGAGAGGAGTGTGGACGACGTCGGGGGGGCAGCCCTCTGCCCCCAGCAGCACCGCGGCCTGGACTGCCATTTCATCACTGACCCTCTCTGCTTCTCTCCCAGCAGTGGGACGGCCCTCCCCCAGCCACCATCAACACCCACCCTCAGTCTCTCACCCAGGCAAGTTGCCCCCGAAGAGGATCCGCCCCAGGGGGTACTCCTTCCCATTGGCCACCACAGGGGGGCTGACCTCCAGGTTCCCGAAGGAGTCCAGGCCGCTCACAGAGTTGTCTCGTGGTTCCCGGGTCACGTACCCGAAGTCTGGACCCTGGTGGGGAAATAGAGTCAGGCTCAGGGTGGGCAGGCTCACCAGGAAGCACTTGAACCAACCTGCTGGGCTCTGAGCTCCTTAAAGATGGAGCGTGCATGGCCACCCATTCTTCAGATAGGAACACTGAGTCCAAGATGGACATCTGAGCTGACTGCTATTTCCTGCATGCTCAGACGCTCATGCTCCCTCCAGCCCTGCTGCCGTTTCGGAGCGTGTTATTCCCCCGGCCACGGGGATACAGGAGAGAGGGCCAGGCGGTCCCCACACCCCCGTGAGAGGTGGAGCGGGGGCTGCGGCCACTCCTGTGTCCTCTGCGTGGCCTTCCCGTCAGTCTCGCCCCGGGGCGGGTATCTGGCTGCTCTAGAGGGCCCTGTTCTCGGGGCCTAAGGGGCGGGTGATGGTCCTCTGAGCCTCAGCTTTCAATCTAGGAAAAGGGACAACTCCCCAGGGCCATCTCTTACAAGGAATTTAGACAGTCCTGAGGCCAGGAGAGAGCTCCTCCCACCTTCATGCCCCAGCGAGGGGTGGGAGAAGCCTCCACTCTCTATGGCACCAAGGGGACCTCCCCTTTTTTCTCAGGAGGGGTCGGTTAGGACATATGCTCTCCCTTTTTATGGAAGTAGAGTTGAGCACAGTGGTTTGTTGATTTCTGTTGTAAAGCGAAGTGACTCAGTCATACATATATGTCTATGCATCCCTTTCCTTATTCTTTCCCACGGTGGGTCATCACAGGATATCGAGGATGGCTCCCTTGCTGTACAGCAGGATCTCGTCGTTTACCATTCTGCGTATCATAGTTTGCATCCAGTTCAGTCGCTCAGTCGTGTCCGACTCTTTGCGACCCCATGATCGCAGCACGCCAGGCCTCCCTGTCCATCACCAACTCCCGGAGTTCACTCAGACTCACGTCCATCGAGTCCGTGATGCCATCCAGCCATCTCATCCTGGGTCGTCCCCTTCTCCTCCTGCCCCCAATCCCTCCCAGCATCAGAGTCTTTCCCAATGAGTCAACTCTTCGCATGAGGTGTCCAAAGTACTGGAGCTTCAGCTTCAGCATCATAGCCCAAACTGCCAATCCTCCCCTCCCCTCTCCACGTCCCCCTGCCAACCACAAGTCTGATCTCTGTGTCTGTGAGTCTCTTTCTGTTTCCTAGGGAAGTCCATTTGAAGACACCCGCTTTACTACCGGTAACAATGCCAGCTATCTACGTTTGTGCTTTCTCTGTGTTGGCATGAAGACGCTTCACAAACATCTCCGAGACCTGGGCTAGCATATTCCTACTGATGAGGAAATTGAGGCTCAGAGAGGGGAGATTACTCACGCAAGGTCACACAGCATGTGGGTGACAGAGCCGGGTTGCTCTGACTCCAGAGCCTGTGCGCTTTCTCTTTCAGTTGGAAGATAACTGCTCCACAATGTTGTGCTGGTCTCTGCCATACAGCGTGAAGCAGCCCTAAGCATACGCACGTCCCTTTCCTCTTGAACCTCCCTCCCATCTCCCACCCCAAAGTCTGTGTTCTTAACAGCTGCACTCTCCTGCCTCCTCTCCCCATCTGGGGCTGCCAGATTTAATAAATAAATATAGAGCATGCTCAGTTCAATTTGAATTTTATATAAACAGTAAATGTATTTTTAGTATACTCCATGCAGTGGCTGACTTTATTTTTCTGGCCTCCAAAATCACTGCACATGGTGATTGCAGCCATGAAATTAAAAGATGCTTACTCCTTGGAAGGAAAGCTTTGACCAACCTAGACAGCATATTAAAAAGGAGAGACATTACTTTGCCAACTAAGTTCTGTCTAGTCAAGGCTATGGTTTTTCCAGTGGTCATGTATGGATGTGAGAGTTGGACTATAAAGAAAGCTGAGCGCAGAACAATTGATGCTTTTGAACTGTGGTGTTGGAGAAGACTCTTGAGAGTCCCTTGGACTGCAAGGAGATCCAACCAGTCCATCCTAAAGGAGATCAGTCCTGGGTGTTCATTGGAAGGACTGATATTGAAGCTGAAACTCCAATACTTTGGCCATTTGATGTGAAGAGCTGACTCATTTGAAAAGACCCTGATGCTGGGAAAGATTGAGGGCAGGAGGAGAAGGGGACGACAGAGGATGAGATGTTTGGATGGCATCACCAACTCAATGACATGGGTTTTTGTGGACTCTGGGAGTTGGTGATGGACAGGGAGGCCTGGCGTGCTGCAGTTCATGGGGTCACAAAGAATCGGACATGACTGTGTGACTGAACTGAACTGATGCAGAATATGGGACATACTTATGCTAAAACAGTTCTCACAGTTTAGCTGACATTCACCTTAACCCGGCTTCTCCTATATTTTACCTGGCAACCCTACTCCCATCCCTGAAAAGCATGGCTCCCAGTCTGGCCCTCAGGGCAAAGCCCCTCGGCCTGCAGGCCCAGCTGCGGCCCCGAGCACTCACCAGGATTCTTTTGTAAGGGAAGTTCTGCAGCTCGCCGTTCCTGGGGGAGTCAAAGACCACCGGGAAGGTTTTGTGCGGCGCCTGGATGTAGCCCAGCTCCATCTCGTCCTGCAGACCCGGGGGGCACCAGTGGTGGACGGTCAGCAGCTTACCCCCTCGCCTGGCACTCAGGGCTTCGGGGAAGACTCTTTACTCTGCCTCAGGCCGGCTCTACCCTTTGAGGACTGAGGCGGGCAGAGGCTGGAGGAAGGGCTGGAGGTTCGGGGGTGGGGCCCTGCTTACCTAGAGCCACAGAGCAAGGCAGGTCAGCAGTGAACAAGCACCTGGCCTCGGGGTGTCCCTGTGCTGGGTCACAGGGGAGTGGGGGCAGGGAGGGCTTTGGGGTGGCCTGAGTTGGACAAAGAGGCTGCTGGGCACCAGCCATCACACATTGCCTCCGTGTGCGGCCCTGGGGGACTGACAGCAAGCGGGGCGGAGGTGGCCTGAGGAGGCACAGACCCGCCTCCTTTCAAGCACGTGCCATGCCCAGGTCAGTTCTGGAGGCAAAGATAACCCAGCACTGATGGACTGTGTGTCCAGCGAGAGGCTCACCAGGATGTCCCCGGCCCTGCTGCAAGCATTTTACGAGTGCTAACTCCTGCAGACCTCACAATACGCCTATGTGGAGGCACCGTGATCATCCCACAGCACAACAGATGGAAGTGAGGAACAGCGCGGTCTAGGTGTTTGCCTAAGGGCACACAGCCTGTCAACAGCAGAGCCAGGATCCAGACCAAGCCAGTTCTTGCCCTAGCGTCCCATCCTGAAACAACTCCTGGGAGGAACTTCCAACTGAAACAAAAGCTTCTTAGCTTGGTGTTCAAGGCCTCTCACCTCAGTTCTTACCCTTTGCAGAAGCTTGCGTGCACGCTAAGTCGCTTAAGCCATGTCCAGCTCTGTGCGACCTAATGGACAGGAGCCCACCGGGCTCCTCAGGTTCTCCAGGCAGAACACTGGGGTGGGCTGCCATGCCCTCCTCCAGGGGACCTTCCCGACCCAGAGGCCGAGCTGGCATCTCCTCTGCCCCCTGCACTGGCCGGCAGGTTCTCTACTGCTAAAGAGGTCAAGCTGGCGTCTCCTCTGCCCCCTGCATTGGCCGGCAGGTTCTCTACTGCTAAAGAGGTCAAGCTGGCATCTCCTCTGCCCCCTGCACTGGCCGGCAGGTTCTCTACTGCTAAAGAGGTCGAGCTGCCATCTCCTCTGCCCCCTGCACTGGCCGGCAGGTTCTCTACTGCCAGTGCCACCTGGGAAGCTCTCGCAGAAGCTTGATCCTGGCCAAGGAGAACAGCTGATGCCCCCTTCTCACATCTCCCACCTCTGGGCCTTTGCACAGGCTGGTCCCCTGCCAGGACCACTGTTCAGTGAGCTCCAGCACCGCCCTCACCAGCTCTGTGGCACCCCCCGAGGCATCTTGCCTCACTGAGAGTTCCTTCTTCACTGACAGGGCGTTGTCAGGAAGATGAAATGATGCTGGGCATGGCCTGCAGGGAGTGCTTGATAAACCGCACAAGTCATTATCCATTCGCCAAATCTGGTCCAGCTCAAATGCCCCTTCCAGGCAGTCCTCCACTGATCTGCTTCACAGACAAGGGTGATTCCACCTGCCTCCAGGCCCTGCTGGCACTTTGCCAGCACCCCTGCTTTGTCTTAGACAGTTGGAACAGCGACTTCCATCCCAATCACTCTCTGTACCAGGGCTTCTCAGCCTCGGCTTTCTTGACACTTGGAGCCAGCTAATTCTTTGTCGTGGGGGCTGTCCTGTGTATTGCAGGATGTTTGGCAGCATCCCTGGGGCAAAAACAACCTTCCATGGAGGATCACTGGTCCAGGCCATTGAGGGCAGGGAGTGGGCGTCCCCACCTCTGCCATCCCGCACCCCCCCGCCCCAGTACCTAGCCCAGATCCTGTGGGTGAATGGATGTCATATTCAACGTCAGTGTGCCTGAGACTCCAGAAGGTTCTGGAGAGGGAGGAGAGCTCTGGGTCTAGAATTAGAAACAGCAGGGCCCTGGGGAGGGTGGACGCAGCCCCGGTCCTCCTGGATATTCCCCGCAGCCCCTGCATTGGAGCTGGCCTGCAGGCTGGGGTCACTCGATGTGCTCACTGCCCAGGGGCTGCGGTACCTGGATCCAGCGGTCGTTGCGGTTCTCGGCCTGCGGGCAGACGGTCAGCTTGCAACCGGCCCTTCTGGCCAGCTCTGCCACCGCGTCCACAAAGCACGTGTTGTTCCTCACGCTGTGGACGAGCCCAGGGAGAGTGCTCAGGACACAGGCAGACACAGGGGCCAGAGGACACCCCGCGCCCCCAACTCACCGGCACACGTACACCTCCAGGGGCGGCTGGGTGCTGGGCGTCATAATCCAGGGGGCCACTCGGAACACCACGGTGTCGGTGAAGATGGGGGACTCAGAGAAGTCCTGCAGGTTGAGACCGGAGGGGAAGCAGACTGGCCTCGGGGCCCAGCGCTAGCAAGGTGCCAGCTACTTGAGCAAGCTGCTAGCTCCTTAGTTTCTGGAGAGGCAGCCGCGGGTGGCCAGGATCCTCCACACGGGGGGCGCCCGCCTCTACTGGGCATGGAGGCCATTGCCCACCCTGTCTGTCCTGGACGCCCCTACCTCGTTGGAGTCATCCAGCAGGGTGACGTGGAAGGTGACGAGCCCCGAGAAGCCGGCGTCGGGGAAGGACAGGCCCTCCACGAAGAAGCGCTCCTCGTCCCCGTGGAAGCGGGGCACCTCGTAAGACACCTTGTTCTGGCCCAGCACGTGCCGGTACGCCTCGCAGGAGTCCTCGGGGCCTGGCAGGGGGCAGAAGAGCCTCGCGAGGGGGCCCCGGGAGGAGGAAGCATTGTGCAACCTCCCCGACACAATGGAAGCCACACAACCACCCCCGCTTCTCACCTCCCACTTGCAGAGGAGAGAGAGAGAGGCTTAAACCCGAGTGTGGGCAGGTCTGGGTGGGGCAGGGAGGGTGTTCCTAAGGCGGCGCTGAGATCTTTCAGAGGGCAATTTGGTGGCATCTAGCAAAGCAATGTTTACCCCTAACCAGCAAGTCCATGCAAAGGTAGTGTCTTTCCTATAAAATACAAGTGGAAGGTGTTCGCTGATTATTTACTGAACACCTACTATGCACCTAGGAGGTGTGGTTCAGGACTCAGGACACTGCTGTGAGCACGGTCCCTGCCCTCCAGGAACCGAGATTTCTGAAAAATCGAAACACCGCAAAAAACCGTACGTTCACGGGACCAGATCAGTTACAGCACCTCCATGCTTTGAAATATGACGCGACTGTGGAGGAAGGCAAAGCAGAGCTACACAAGAGAGACGTGTAGGAGGCATAACTCGGTGAGAGAAACCATGTGGAAAGCAGAAAGTGGGCACGCGCGCACACCAAGCACGTTCAGTGCACTTTAAAAAATGTCAGCAAGAACACACACGAAATGGTTAACAGAGGACACATCTTAAGAGTCAGGTTTGGGAGTCGGGTAGAGAGCTCTCATTTTTAACTCTACATACTTCCGTATTTCTAAACTGAGCACATTATTACTTGTGTTGCCCAAAAAGTTACATCTTACAGAAAAACCCAAATACATGTTTGTATTTTTTGGAGATATTATATATCCTTGCTTGCATCATGCTAATGACATTGTAGCTAGGTAAAGCAATGGTTTGGGGTTTATCGGGGTGGGCGAGAGATGCAGGCTGAACAGAGAGGCAAGTAGCCAGGGTATCTGGGACCGGCTTTAAAACCCTTCACCAAACAAGAAAGGACGGATCACGTAAGAGAAGCAGAATAGCGACCCTTGTTGGATCCGAGTGGTTGGCATATAGGGGTTCTTCACAGTGTTCTCTCTGCTTCTGGGTATGCTTGAAAGTTTTGAGAATCTAAAATTTTAAACGTGCTTAAAATATATTTAAAAATGCATTCATCTGCTAAAACCACCTCGGGCACGGCTGTGCCAGGGACGCCAGGCAACCAGTCATGAAACCCGCGCATCTGATGCTTCTTCCTCTGGGCCCTCAAGGCGGCCCCGGAGCCAGAGCAGAGCCTGCACTCCAGCCTGGGTGGGGTACTGAGCACCCCCCCGCCCCCCGGGCAGGGAAGGACGGGCATCAACTCACCGTAGGCATGGAACACCCGCGCCCGCTCAGCGTCAGCGCTGGAGGTGTGGAGGACGAGTTTGTGGTCATCAAACAGGGCGTCGGGGCCTTGGGTCCGCAGAATCATCACAGACATGTCTTCCAGGTCTGGGCAGCCAGACACAGGGCCGCGGCTCAGGAGGCCTCCAGCACCCCAGCCCCTCCCCAGGGCAGAGGGTGCCAAGACCTGGGTCTCTGCCCCAGCTCTGCCCACTCGGTGGAAATACTGAGAGCCACCAAGACCAAAGCAGGAACATGTCTGTGCGCGTGTGATGCGGGGAGACGCTTCCTGCCCTCTCTGTGCCTCCGTTTCCTCCTCTGCCCATAGAAACCGAAGTGCAGAGTGGCCAGCCCGCTGCCTGGCCCAGGGCAGGTGAGCAGGAGCAGCGTGCAGTGAGAAGGCGGTCCGGGCAGCCCGCGGGCGAGGGCTCTCCTCTCAGGCCCAGTGTCACTCACTACTGCCCTCGGCCGGCCCCTCCCTCCCGGGGCCTGTCTCTGAAATGACCCTGCCAACTTTCAGAGTGGCTTGGGCATCTCGCGGGTGAAGCCCCTGACCCACACCCAGGACATTGCCACGGCAGCCTTCATGGGGCTGTGCACGCGGCTCAGGATGGACTTAGAATGTGGAAAGTGCTCAGCCGTGTCTGACTCTTTGTGACCCCATGGACCATACAGTCCATCGAATTTTCCAGGCCCCCATGGACTACACAGTCCATGGAACTCTCCAGGCCAGAAGACTGGAGTGGGCAGCCTTTCCCTTCTCCAGGGGACCTTCCCAACCCAGGGATCAAACCCAGGTCTCCTGCATTGCAGGCAGATTCTTTACCAGCTGAGCTACCAGGGAATGTGGGGCATCTCTGAAATCCAGGCCAGCGATGCCAGTGGGAAGGAGGCTGGATTTGGGGTTATAGGAACCTTGGACCTGCCGCAGGCTGACTGAGTGACTTCGGGGATCCCCTGACCCCTGAGTGTCAACATTGTCATCTCTGAATTTGGGGGAGGCTGCCCTCCCGCGTGGATGCTTAGATGAGAATTTGGGGAAAGGCTCTGACGCAAAGTAGGTGCTCAGCATTAGCACTTCCCAAGACTGGAGGGGGAGGAAGATGAGGCCGCTCCTCTCCAGAGCTCTGCCCTGGCAGGGTGCCCACTGGCGCTGGGGTGCCCGCTGGCGCTGGGGTACTGGGGAGGGGCAGGGTGGCTGGGCGGCAGCCCTGGCGCCCCTCACCTTGCAGGCAGCGCACGTGGTGGTCACAGTTGTCCTGGTCGTTAGAGCTCATACTGTCTCTGTCGCAGTTCACCAGCAGGACGGCTCCGTGCCCGCTGGGTCCCCAGACCCACTGCCGCTGCCGATGGCAAAGCACAGCCGGTGATGGGGGCTCTGGCCAGGCCTGCGCCCCCTTCCCCAGCTCCCTCCTGGCCACGTTCCTCACCCCTCCTCTCTTCTCTGCCCTGAGCCAAAAGAGGAGCTCCCGCTGAGGAACCAGCAGCTCCTACTACTCATTTGTCAAGTTCAAACGACAGCCTCTTTCACAGCTGTCTGTGGCATGCCTCCAGCCAGCATCCCCTTTCCCAACAGGCAGCTTTCTGAGAGTGAGGTCCATCTTCCCTCCTTGGCTCCTGCTCCTCCTTCCAGCTGCAACGCCCCGCCTCCTGCAGAACTTTGGAGCCCAGCCCAGGTGGACTTCTCCCTTGCTCACAAAGCCCAACGCGACCTCTTCTGAACTCCCAACATCTTCATTGCCACCACAATTCAGCCCAAAGTTCTTTTATAGTTTCAGACTTGGTAGATTTCCTTTTCACATAGATTAGGGGGTCCACATGCTACAAATCTAGCTTACTGCCTATTTTTCTAAATAAA
Source organism: Budorcas taxicolor (assembly GCF_023091745.1). Classification (NCBI taxonomy): domain Eukaryota; kingdom Metazoa; phylum Chordata; class Mammalia; order Artiodactyla; family Bovidae; genus Budorcas; species Budorcas taxicolor. Next base: position 179,682,322 of record NC_068911.1, read on the forward strand.
GTTTTACTGGAACATTGTCACACCTTTTCCCCTCATATTGACTAGGTAGCTCTTTCATCCTACACTGGCAGAATCAAACCATTGCAACAGAGACAAGATCGCCTGCCAAGCCTAAAACATTTACTATCTTGCTCTTACTAAAAAAAGAAAAAAAAGTTTGCCAACCCCCAACCTAGATTGAAAATCCAGAAGGACTTGTCTCTACAAAGGGAGGCCTAGCCCAGGGCTGGACATGCATGTGCTTAAAATTCTTGATGATGCTTTTTCTGCCAATGAAAGAAGATCCCCAGCCATTCTTGGGTTGGCTCCACTGGCCTTGACATCAGCGGGGAGGCAGGGGGATACCTCTAATGACCTCACCCCTTTTAATCCAGCCTAGAGCAGCTGCGAACTCCATGCCCCTTTCTGGGTCCAGGCCGAGATAGCCTACCTTGTCCACAAAGTCCCTGTCCTGCCTGCCTTCACAGTTCAGGTCACAATCCAGGGTGATATCTGCAAGGACAGGGCAGAAGGTGAGTCACGACAAGCCTCCCAGGGGCCCAGCGCAGGCCCACGACCTCCGCTTTTTAGCCTCAGTCTCAGGGCCCATTCTGGGGCCGGACAAATGGAAGTCGTTTCCAAGAGGTGGGAGCATTTGGAGCCTCCCTGCCCGGGCTGGGGAAAGAGGCCTTGGGGAAGATACAGGGTCAGAGCGAAAACCCAGGTCAAATGTTGCCCCCTCCAGGAAGCCTTCCCGGAATTCTCCCTCTTCTGCCCCACCCCACCCCCAGTAGCCCTTACTGTCTGGGGGCACTCTGCCCCGTGCCTGGGACATTCTGGGCCTGTCTGAAGCTCCCTCGTCTCCCAGGGGTGGGCCAGTGAGCCCGAGCGTTCGCGCCAGACCACCGCAGATCTGGACCTAGGCTCTGGCACCTACTGGCTGCGTGGCCCTGAGCCTCAGCTTCCCCTCGCATCCCCGCCTCCATCCCACCTTCTTAACCATTCTCCCCAGAAGGTGGGGGAGGTTTTACAGCACACATGAAACCTTCAAGGGAGCGAGAGAAAAAACTGAAATGATTTTTAAATATGTGAAAAGATACTCAACTGCCATACAAGAAGGGGATGAGTCTCAGAAACGCAAGGTGGAGCGAAAGGTGTGTACAACGTGACCCCACCCAGACAGTGTGCCAAGGCAGGCAAAAATAGACGACATGATTTGGGTGTGCCTATTCAGATGACAAAAACATGCAGAAAGCAAAGGAGTATTTATCACAAGACAGCGGTTACCGTAGAGGAGGGAGCGAGTTATGATCAGAGAGGGGCTTGGGGGTACTTTGGGGTGCTGGTCATGTTCACTGTTCCATTTCTCAACCTGAGGGATGGCTGCTCAAGGGTTTGCTTTCTAACTGTTCTTGTATCTGCCACCCCCCCCCACCCGCCCACCCCCCTCCCCGCCCAGCCAATACACACACACTCATATCTCGTTGGCCTAAAAATTCGTTCAGGTTTTTCCATAAAGTGTTAAGAAAACCCAAACAAACTTTTTTTGCCAAACAAATACACATGTATTTTCCTGTATGTGTATTTTCCAGTAAACAAAGTGTGGGTGTGTGTCCGGGGAGGGGGAGGCAGGGAGACCCCCAACCTCAGTCCTAACTAAAGGGAGGCAAAGGAAAGCAGCAATGAGGCGCTGACCTCTCAGGCTGGAAAAACAGAAAAGGCTGGAAATGGACAGTGTCGGCTAGACACTCCCCCGCGCTGCTGGCAGGTGTATAAGAAGGTATGGCCTTTCGGGACAGCCATCTGGCAGTATCTATCACAGCTGAAATGTTCACTCCCTGTATGTAACTCAGCGGTCCTGCTCCCAAAAACGCCTCCTGCAGGCAGAGCGTCTTCAGCTCTCCTGCTGGCAGAGCGTCTGCAGCTCTCCTGGTAACTTTCTTGCCCTCCGAAGTGGCTGCCCCAGCGTGAGCCCACCCCTAGTAGAAGGAGTTTCCGGTCCCACATCCTTGGCAGTTGAGTCTCTTCTCATTCGGGTTCTGAGCACTAGGATTTTCTCCACTGTGATTTGCTGGTTTCTGTTTTTTGCTTATTTCTATTGTTTGTTTGGTGGTTCTTTCTTACTGATCAGCATTCTCCATTACCTGCAAACGCTGATCCAGGCATACGCATTGCAAATTGCTTCTCCATAGCCTGACTTTGTACTTGTCCTCCGTTGTATAGATTTCCATTTCAGTAGAGTCTAATTTATCAATCTTGCCCCCAGTGGCTTGTGCTTTCGTTTTGCCTTGTTAAAGAAAACGTCTGACTGCTTTGAAGTTGAAGAGACATTCTCTTCTAAAAGCTTTAAAATGTTGACTTTCACCTGGATGCTTTTTAAATTTTTATTTTATTTTTAACTGGAGGATGATTACTTTACAACATTGTGATGGTCTCTGCCACACATCAGCATGAGTCAGCCAGAGGTATACATCCGTCCCCTCCCTCTTAAACTCAAGTCCTCCCACCTCCCTCCCCATCCATCCCTCTAGGCGGTCACAGCACTGGCTTTGGGTTCCCTGCGTCATACAGCAAACCCATATGAAATTTGTTTTTGAGGATGATATAAGGAGGGGATCCATGTTTACTGAGCATCACAGGATAGCTACATGCGCCTGCGTCTGAGTTCTGGTTCTCTATTTGTCCCACTGGTCTTTATCCAGCCCGGCACCACCTTCACTCTGCCCTTGGCTGAGGCCCCCGACTTACCCACACAGGTGAGGTAGAGCACTGCGTAGGCCAGGGGCGAGGAGTCGCGGCTGGAATGGTAGGAAATTTGAACCTGTAGAGAGATGGGCCCAAGGTCAAGCTGGCTGAAACTAGGAGCCTGGCCCCAAGGCACAGGTCTTGGGGGATCTGGCAAGGAGGGGCGGCACTCCCAGGAACCTCTGTGCAGCCACCAACCCAGCTCTTCCTTTAGCCTTCTCTGCCACCTATTTTTCCGTGCCTCGGTTAGCTCATCTGTAAAATGGGAACTATTTGTGAGGGATTCCATGGAGACCTGCATCCCAGTGCTGCTGCTGACTCCTGTGTGATTTTAGCAAGCCCCCGTTCCCCTTTGGATCTCAGTTTTGCCATGGATAAAACGAGGAGCTTGGTGCTGCAACTAAGACCCGGTACAGGCAAATAAATCAATACATTAAAAAATGAAATAACATAAGGAGTTTGCACTGGGCAGGGTGTAGGGACACCCCTGTAACTGTGGCATTTGGACAGGCCTTTACTTGAACCCAGCGCCTCCGCGTTCTGTGACTTTGGCCGAGGCCCTTCACCTTTCTGAGCTGCCTCAGTTTGCTCCTCTGCAGTATGAGTTTTATACAGGTCCCTACAATCAGAGGACGGTAGTTCAGATTTGAAACAGTCCATGGAGAAGGCTGATCTGGTAGGAAATGCCCAAGAAATACCAGCTCTTGTTGAGAGGGCAGGGGGCGTGGTGTATGAGCCGGTGCAGCGCTCCTGAGTCAGGTGGCCTGGGCTGGCAGAGGACACCCTGGGAAAGTTACTGGGCTGTCTGGGTCTCCCTCTCCTCTGCCGTGGATGGCTCGGAGGGACTGATGACAGGTTGTGTGGATTAAAGCCGGAAAGCGTGGGACGTTTGGCACCGTGCCCACAGCACACGCCCAACAGCTGTTAAAGGTGAGGCTGAAGACGGTGATGATGATAAAGCGAACTCCAGGCGGATGCACCGAAGCCGTTTCACCCGCCGCCCTCCTCCGGGACCCTCCCTCCTGATGCGGTCCCTCAGCTCTCCGGCTCCGATGTCCTGGCTCCCAGGGGGCTCAGGAACTTACCAAGACCCATCCCTCCTCAGTCCTGAGAGCCCCGAAATCCTGCAGCTGCGAACCCCCGAGAGTCAAGCCCCGCGGGATGCTCGCTTCAGGCACACGGTTACCCGGACCCTGGACAAAGGCAGGGACGTTCTGATGACCCTCCTCTGTCCCTGTGGTCCTCGGGGCCAAGGAATTCAGAGAGCGGCCGCCCCCGCACCGTCTCTGGCTCAAGGCTGGGCGCCCATTGCAGGCCGGCCCACCTTCTCGCCGGGCTCCAGAGGCCTCTGCCCTGACCCTCAGCCACGCGGCTACTCACCAATCACGTGACTTCACGTAAGCCACGCCCCTTCTTGGTCTATCTCCTTGTGAAATAGATTCTTGGAGTCCTGCCCCACCTGCTGCACGAAACTCCCTGGATGGGCTAACTCGGATCCCTGGGTGGGAAGGACGTGGGGCTGACGCAGGGAGCTTGTCCCCAGGAATCAGGCAGCTCTGACCCCTGAGCTCTAGCTCCCCCACTGACCAGCTCCGTGGCCGCGGGGCGGTTGCTCTGAATCCTAGTGGCCTCCCCCGAGAACCGCGCACGAGACCCCGCCGCTGAGGCCGTGGTCAGGGCGGATGAGGGCACGCTGCCTAGCACTGGGCGCCCGGTCAGTGCTCCTTGAAGGGCCAGTTTCCCGAAACGGCGCCCCTGACCGAGCGGGAGCCTGCCGCCTGCACGGCAGACCTGACTCCCACTGCGCCAAGCTCGCGGACCACCCCATCTCCCCCATTTTTCAAACGTCCCCTGCCCAGGGGCCAGAACACTGCCTCCAGCCCGGCCGCGGTAGACTCGCTCTTGTGGCTGACGGGGCAGAGGGAGGAGAGGAGGGCAGGCATCCTGCCTGAGAAGGGAGCGGGGTCAGGAAGGCGGCGGGTTAGGGAAGGCGAGGCCCTGAGGGACGGGGCCCCCGAGGCAGCTGCTCCCCTCTCCACCTCTGCTTTCTCTCCCCCATTCATAGTAGCGGGGACCACGAATCGACCCCCAGCCACAGGTGGGGAAACAGGCTCGAGAGGTGATGAGAGTGGCCGGCAGACCCACAGTGTGTGTTCCTACGTCGCAGAGCTGGCGGCCCCAGGGCCGGGCCCTTGCTCTCTGGGTTACCCTGCATTCTGGATAAGAGAGGGCACTGGGCCCTCGTGGAGCTCGGTCGCCCCCCACCCCCAGTCACCCCCAGACAATGGGGCGCGCTCACGTGACTGTCGTTGAGCTCGTTGCTGGGAGAGTTCATGACCACGACGATCTGGGCGCCCACGTCAAAGTGCCGCCGCCGGGCATCCGCACGCTCCCGGTCCCTCTCCACACTGGGGCAGATGTAGACGTCCACGCCGGGGGTTCCGTAGACCTCGAACATCTCTGTGCCCTCAGGAACTGACCTGGGAAAGACACAAGCCGTGGGAAGTGCTAGAGGGCAGCCCTCGCTCAGATGCTTGAACTCTGGCTCGAATGCTTGCTTCCTCCAGGAAGCCTTCCCAGACTACCCCAGGCTGCTCAGATCCTTCCAGCAAGCTCCTAGGAGTCAAACTTGGACCCCGCCCACATATACACAGTCTCATATTCCCAGGTTCTGTGTTGATGAACATTTCCCTTGTGAGTTCTCCAGGTATTCATTGTAGGGTTAAAAAGTCCGTGCTGTCCGTCCGATGGCCCTGGGACTTCCTTTCAGCCCTAGCTGGTCTGGGCATTTTGTTTGAAATCAGTCTCCTCCGTAGGGTGCCCATGCGCCTGCGGGAAGAAGCACCCACTGCCCCAGAGCCTTCAAGCCAGCTGGAGCGCTGAGGCCAGCCCTGCCCAGGGCAAAAGATGGGTCAGGAGGCAGTGGGATCACCCAGGGAGAGGCCTCTGTGGGGAGAGGACCCGGAAGGCTTCCTGGAGGGAGCGGCACACACCCAGCGGGGGGCACTGGCTGAGCTCTTGCTCTGTGCCAGCCATATTCAAGTTTCATTATGTGCATTGTCACATAATCCATTTTAAAAACCCAGGTAGGTACTATTATCTCCCGTTTTACAGACAGGAAAACTGAGGTCAAAGTAACCTGTCCAAGGTCATGGAGCTAGTAGGTGGCAGGACTGGGATCCCCATCCAGGCCTCCTGGCTCTTGAGTCCACATTCTTCCCTGGGTGTAATGACAGCAGAAGTCGAAACCCCCAGGCCCCTCCCCTGCACAGTTAGCGTGGGGGGCTTGAGGGGGGCTTGACTGAACCCTCCCAAATATCGCCTCATCTAGTCTTCTGCACAGTCCCATTTAATGTGGGGAAACCGAAGCTCAGGACGGGCGAGGGGCGTGCCCAAGCTGCACTGCGGCCGCAGTCCCCGCTCCGCCCCAGGCCCTCTCCTTTCTCTGCCTCCACTTGGAGGAGAGCAGGCCTCCTTCACTCCTCGCTGGCATGATTCTGGCACTTCTCAGCACAGCTTCCCTTTATAGAAAGAGAAACATACAGAGCCCAGACTGGACTCCATCAGGCGGCTCTCCCTCCAGGGCTCGGCCTGCTGGGCGTCCTCGCCAGGTAGGAGGAGCTGACGCACCTGTGTCTCCTCCCAGGCAGGGCTGCCAGGTTTAATAAAATAGAGCACATGCCGTCAGACTCGAATTTCAGGTAACTGACAAACAGTTATCTTCGCCTAAGTATACCCTGCGCAATATTTGGGACATCCCTCGACTAAAAAATCACTCATTGTTTGGACCTCCAGTTTAACTGAGTGTCCTGGGTTTTATCTGGTAACTTACTCCTGAAGCTGACGTTTCCAGAGCTCTATTCTGCTGTGCCCTGGGTCTGTGAGCCGGACTGTCGGGGGACAGGGAGAGCCTGCAGTGAGAGGTGTGGGGACACAGAGACAGAGAGACAGATACGGAAGCCAGGGAGACGAAGACTCAGGCAGCTGGAGCCGGGGGTGAAGGGCCCCCAGCGGCCGCCCACCACCCAGGTGCTCCTCGGGCCCCAGGCCTCCGCAGCTAGAGCGGCACACCTTGGGTGGTCCTTCAGACATGACGCCCACCCAGTTCCCAGGCTGCAGACTCTGGTTTGGGGTATTTCAGCCTGGCTCTCCTGTACCTTCCCAGTCCAGGCCCCGTGTGAGCCTCCAGGGGGACCCCAGATGAAGACGGAAGCAGCCCTGTGCAGGAGGGTCCCAAAAAAGCCAGGGGCTCAGGGGTGCCAGGACCAGGGTCAGGACCAGGCCGGGCTGCCCTACAGCCAAGTGGCCTGGAACAGCTCCCCTGGCCCTGTAGCCTCGCCTTTAAAGTGGGGTAATGACACCCGCTGGGCCAACCGCAGGCAACCATGAGGCTCAAACACAATTAACAGATGGGGCAGTCTTGGAAAACCACTGGCCAGGAAGGGGGACGGGGTTATTAAGGTAAATTAGGACATAGGAGGCAGGCGTATGGGAGCAGGCTGAGGCTGGGACTGGGGCATCTGGGGAAGCTTCACGGAGGAAGGAGTGAACTAAGGGCAAGGAGGAGACACAGCTAAAGGGAAGGGGGTCTCCAAGTGGAGGCTTCGGAGGTCAAGGGCAAGCTCAGGCTGCAACGAGCTTGCTGTCATTTCATTCCTAGCTAATGGGAGCCAGCGGTGGCTCCTGAGTATGAGGGCGACCTGCAGAGCCGCGGTGAGGTGGCCAAGCCTGAGGGCTCTGGGGCCAGGTTGCCTGGGCTCAAATCCAGCTCCGCTGCTCACTAGCTGCCTGGCCTTGACCTCTCTGCGCCTCTGCGTCGGCATCGATGAAGGGGGGGTGATGAGCAGATGAAAGCAGTGTGTTTGTATGATGAACAGAATGACCGAAAGTTGAAGGCCCCTGCACCCGTGCCGTTATTTCCCTGCTGGAGAAACTGAGGCCCAGAAGAGATCGGACTAGAAGGCAGTGCCCTGGACCCCCAGTTCAGGGTTTATACCCCCCCCCCCCCCCCCCCCCCCGCCCCACAGCTGTGCGTTAGGAAGACTGAAGCGGTGGCTGCTGGGGGAAGCCCTGCGGCAGGATGGGAGGATCTGAGCTCCCCGGTGCCTGGAGGGCACAGGAGGTGGCCCGAGGCTCACCTGGATGAAGTCCCGCCTCGGGTCAGGCTGCCCTGAGCACAGCCTGCTGCTCTAGACGGCACCCCAGCCCAGCCCTGGGCACACACAGCTGGGGGCTGTGCCCTCCCCCGCATGCAGGACCGTCCAAGACTCTCTCCATCACCAAGCCCTCTCAGGCAGCTGCAGGACTCCACAGCCTAGGAGCTGGTGCGCACTAGGGAAAACACGGTGGAATGACCCACAGTTCTGGTTTGCCAGGGACCAGGACATTTCTTGGGGCACAGGCCATTCAGTACTAAGACTTAGAAAGTCTTAGGCAAACAAGGACCACTGGTCACCCTCACGGCATCAACCTCAGACCTACTTGTTGAAAACGCTGATTCCAGAACCATAAGTTTTGCACGCAGAGCTCTTTTAAAGCAACTGATGTCCAGTGAAGTCTGAGGACATGGCTAAGGAGGGCTGTCTCAGAAATGCTGGGCCCTGCTGCCCCATCCAGGGGGCGTGGGGGGATGCAGCGTGACCTTACGCATTCCTGGGCGTCCAGACAGCTCAGGCTTGCCTTTAGACTCATCCACCCTTTCAGCGGCGAGGATGATGGTGACAGTGATGATGCAGACGGCAAGCCACCGGATGTCAGTACTACTCCCCCACCTTACAGGTAAGAAAAGGGAGGCTCAGAGATGACAGGTGACTTGCTCAAAGCCACACAGCTGGTGAGGGACAGAGTCAGAACTCCAGCCAGCTCTGTCCCCACTCCCTTGCAAACCCAAGCCCACTCTCTCCCTCCCAGCTCCTAGGACTTCCGCCTCTGGGAAAACAAAACTAGACATTTTAGAGCCGGTAAACTGATGGGAAAGGTTCTCTGTGGCTGAGAACAGAAAGGTTGACGAGATGACCACCAAGGTCCCCAACGAGCTGGCCCATGGCAGCAGGGGAGACCAAGGCCCAGAGCGCTCAGGATGCCAGCTATCCCTCTCTGTTCGGTGAGGTCCCAGATTCCCAGCCCCACCAGCTTCACCAGAAGAATGTGGTCCAGGAACTCACTGCCCTTCCTTATTCCTATGTCTTCCTGCCCCCTGAAAAATGGCGGCCACACACACCCCTTTTACAAAGTCCAGGTAGTTGAGAGTTAAAGATGTGTCTGCCTCCCAGACTCTGCTCTCCGCACAGGCAGGCCAGAGCTGTACACCAAACAGAATTTGGTGGAGACCAAGGGGAGCTGCTTTGCCAAACCAAGGAGGAGGCTCAGAAGCCTCCGTGAGCAGAGCCTGAAAGTCACTCTTCGATGCCAGCCTCTCTGGGGCACACATGTGGAAACTGAGTTCCAGCAAGGAGCAGAAATGTGCTCACGGCGACATAGTAAAGGCTGACGGAACCAGGGTCAGCACTCAGGGTTCCTGCCCCAGGCGCCCCAGCCTCTTCATTCTGTAAGACCGCCTCTGCTGAGCACGCGGTGAGCTGTCTGCCCTTCCGACTAGGAACGGCGTTCTCAGTCCTGGCTGCAAGCCAGTGCGTGGCTCATCACCTCTGTGTATTACCCCTCTCCCTAAGAATCCCTAACAGGGAGAGCAAAACCCTTTTACCAAGACTGGGCCACCTCCAACTCAGCGGAAAGAAGGAAGACAGGGTTTAATCCGCTAGTGATTAGAGATCCCCAGGGGTCTTGCTCATCCTGCAGGGGTCTTCCTCCAGGGAGCCTGCCCTGACTGCTCAGCCTGTGTTAATTTCCCTTTTCTCCTCTCCTTCTTCTCCCAGCAGGGCTCAGAGGTTATTTCCCTGCCATCTTGTGGATGGTTTGGGGACACTTGAGGCTGTCTAGAGAGCCAGGAAAGATGGTTAAAATGATGATGGTGGTGGTAATAATGGCAGCAGTTACCATAATTGAACGTTCATGTGCCAGGCACCGCCTACGTGCCCTCCATGCATGATCTCATCCGTCCCAACAGCCCTTTGAAGTGAAGGCCACGGTGCTCGGACTGCATCCTGGCCCTGCCTCCCCTCCCTGGCTGTGTAACAGGGGGCAGATGACGCAGCCTCTCTGTGCCTCAGTTTCTTCATCTCTGAGACGGGGAGGAAGACAGTACCCACCTCACAGAATGGTTGGAGTGTTAGTTAGCGTTAGCCACACACACTCTAGGGCAAGTGACAGGCATGCGGGCTCTAGGCATCATTGCTGATATAATTACGACCTTCATTCTACAGATGAAGAAAGAGTGACATGGGAGGTTAAGTGACTTTCCCAAGGTCAGACAGCTCTCAGGAGGCAGAGCCAAGACCGACCACACGTCCACTGCCTTCCTCCTGTTGGCCCACAGCCTGAGCACCCAGGACTGCCGAATCACAGCATCTCCGAGTCGGAAGGGACTTTGGAAGTAATCTGGTCCTGCTTGCTTGCAAGACAAGAATCCTTCCCGCAGCACCCCTGCGAGGTGGTCCAGCCTCGGCTAGAATTTCAGGACAGGGTTCTCAGAGGCCAGAGGCCACGTGCGCTTGCTCACCACTGTGTCCCATGCCTGGCACACACTAGCCCCCGAAGGAATGTCAATGCCTGACGAGTGTGCAGATGAGCAGGCTGGGAGCTCCCCCATCCCCGGGACAGGCTGGTCACTGGGGGCCCGAGGGTCTCTCAGCTGAGGCAGAGGCTCCCCCCACCCCGTGGCTGTCCCGCCCGCAGCCTCCTCTGGGAACCCCAAGGATGGCCTGTCTATCCACATCGTCCCAAGACACGCTGCCTCTGCCACTCACGGTCTGGGCCACCTCCATCCTCTAGAAAGCTCTGCAGGGGAGGAGCCCGCCTCAGGCTTCCTGCGGCAGGTCGAACAAGAGACACAGCTGCCCGACGGGCATGGGGTAGGCAGGGCAGGTGAGTCACCCCCACGGGCATGCAGAGCTGGGGGAGGCGGTGGCGCCAGCTGGCACGGGCACCCCTCCTCATCATCTGGGGCTTCTCTCTGTGTCGGGAGCAACCAAGTCCCCTTCCCAGCCCTCACTGCCCGCCCACCCTCAGCCTGCTGCAGACCAGCGCCTCAGCTCCTCTCTAGTGCCCGGGACCAACCCCGTCTCTGCTTCTAAGTTAACTCCAGTTTTTAAAGTCCTGGTTTAAAATGCTGGTTCTCAGGTGGGGGTGACCTTCCCTACAGGGCACACTGGGTGATGTCCAGAGGTGTTTTTGGTGATCACAAGTGAGGGGTGATCACTAGCATCTGCTGAGCAGGGGCCAGAGACACACTGCTTAACTTCTCCCAGGGCACAGGCTGGCCCCTCAGCAAGCAGAGACCGTGCCGACAGTGCTGAGAAACGCAGGCTCGTCTCAGGAGAGCGCGGAGAGCTTCGCAATGGGAAGTCCACGGTGCGGGCTTCTCCTCTGCTACCCCCGGAGTACCTGCCTTCCCTGCTCAGCCTTGGACCTAGGACCCCTGAGGTCGCCTTAAGAAGTAAAGTGGCCGGCTTCCCGGTGGTTCCCAGCGCCCAGCTCCTGAAACCCTGCCCGAACTCTCCTTTTCTTCCAAGGGGAGAGAGAGAAGACGGGGTCTCCCCCTAGCCTCTGGCTTTACAGCCACGGCCACGGCGGTAGCAGGGGCGTAAAGCGCGGGTGCTGCTCTGTAAGCAGCAGGCGGCGGAAAGCAGAGAACACGGCCACGCGCGGCTTTGAGCGCTGGCTTCGCCACTTTGTAGCTGTGTGGCTGAGCCAACGGCTTGCTGTGCCTGTGGCTCCATTTCCACATTCATCACACAAAAGAAAGCTAGTTATAAACTCAGCCCCTCGGGTTGTTGTGAAAGTCAAGTTTGGGAGTTAAAGTTCAAGGATTAAATTCAAGAGGCTTGTCAAGCTCTTAGAACAGTGCTTGGCACAGAGTAAGTTGTTTGTTGAGTGTAAGTGATTTTTTTTTTTTTCCAAAGGACTGATGCCCAGTTTGCAGAGCTCATAAGCTGGGGATGTGGGTACCCCTCTTCCTAGTCTTGTGTGCCCAGTGAGACCCCAGCCCAGCCTGCAGGATTGTCAGGACAGGGGCAAGTGCCCAGCAGCCTCCGAGGCCCTGAACCAGAGCTACAGGGCCTTTTCCCCCATTTCAGTCCCCGACACTTCACGCCCCCTGGCTGGGGTCTTGAAGAAGCCCTGCTGAGAAAGGCAAACACCTCTTTCCACGCCTGGCTGCTGTTCCAAGGCCAAGACTCAGGAGAGGGCAGCCAAGACAGGAAGCGCCCCAGACGGCCTGCAGGGAGAGCCCGGGGTCGGCACCAGGGGCCTGCAATGCCCACCCCCAGGCTTCTGGCTCTTACCCATAAATGTCCACCAGGGTCTCGACTCCAGCCACACACACGGCACTGGTGGGGTGTTCCAGGGACACGCGCACAATCCTCTGCAGAGACATGCTGGCCTCCTCCTGGGCTTGAGCCTCAGATGCCCCTTGGCATGTGGTTTAAAAGACCCTGGCCCCACCCCACCAGCCCCAGGTGCTAGCCAATTGGCTCCAGTCCCAGAAGCCCAGCCCCTTTCCCGAGCCGCGAGCTCAGGATTGGGGGGAAGAAGCCAGGAGTTTGCATATGACCCTATGGCTCTCACCCAGGCCCACAGACAGTTAATTTCTCACTTTAGGGGGAGAACATTAAGTCCCTTAGGTACCTGGCCAGGGCACCAGGACCCTGGAGGGGTCACAGGTGCAGGGTGTTGATCAGGGGACCGTTCTTGATTTCCACTCTCAGCCTCTTCACCCTCTTTTTCTGTCTGTCTTTTCAGAGACAAGACGTTGTCAGTGGGGAGCTTCTCTGCTGTGTTGGGAAAACTGGTGAAAATGCAGATCCCCAGGTCCAGCCTGCAACTTGATGAGCAGCCTGGCACCTGGAGGCTTTTTTTGGCACCACTTTCCCAGTCTTTAGTGAATCTGTTACGATACTGCCCTGCTTTATGGTTCGGTTTTCTGGTCGTGAGGCATGTGCAACCTTAGCTCCCCATCTAGGGGTCAGACCTGCACCCTCTGCCCCAGAAGGTGAAGTCTCAACCACCAGACCCCCAGGGAAGTCCCCCAGAACTTTTGTTTTTCACAAGCAGCCCTATTTCTGAACTAAACTGAACTATAGCGTTTCAAGGCATTTTGAGGAACACCAGTCTTTTTCTTAAGAGCATGGACTTTTCAGGCTGGATTGCCGCCCTGCCGCAGTTACTTCCTGAGTGACCAGGGGCAAGTCATTTAATTGCTCTGTGCCTCAATTTGGCACCTGAAAAATGGTCATTATGAGGGTTAATGGGGACAACGTGAGAAGAGCTCTAGTGTGGAGCTCAGCATTATTTTATTATGGGTGTTGTTTTTATTGTTATTATTATTATTAGATGCCAAAAGCTTCTGGAAACACTCTCTGGCCAGGAGGAGCTTAGAAGGTCAGAGCAGGAAGGCTCCCGCTTGTCAGGTGGGGAGACAGACCAGGGAGGGCGTTTGGCCGCCTGACACAGTGGGAGCAAGGTCTCTGGGAGAGGAGTCTTGGGCTTGGACCCAGGCTCCGCCGGGCGCCGGCTGTGCGGCCCTGGGGCTTTGTCCCCTCGTGGTGCCCTCATCCGTGGACGGTGCGGCTCGGCACCAGCCCAGCAGAGATAATAGCGGACACACCCTGCCCAGGGGGGCCCAGAAGGTGCTGAACAGAGGCTTCCTCCCTCCTTCCTGGTGATGCTAACAGTTTGGGGCAGGGTGGGGACAGGGTCTGATCCCCAGAGTCCCTGGCTGGGGTGTTTGCACAAGTTCCGGGATCTCAGCAAGTCTAAGACTGGCGCTCCGGTGCCCAGCTCGGTCTGCAGAGGGTGTTCTTCGCAAGGAGAGATGCTGGGTCCAGTGACAGCTTCGCCTCTCGGGCTGTAAAATGGCTTGGGGGCTGAGCCTGCTCTGGGCAGCAGTCAGAGCTCAGGAGGAAACGCCAGGCAGGGGCCTTAGCCTGCCTGTGGACACAGCTGGGAAACAGACGCACAAACCAGGGCATCCCTCTGGGCCTGGCCTGCTGGACAGGACCAGCCTCCTGCTCAGAGCCCCGGAGCTCTGTACGTGGAGGTGGACCCCTGCTTCCCCTCTCCCAGAGAACGCATGCCAGCTTTTAGAAAGAGATTTGTGCTTTCTTCAGACTAAAGTGTCCATGACTGACAGGCAGCCACTTTTTGCTTTTTAGTCCACAACAAACCTCAAATAAGGTGAATGAATGAGCGAGTGTCAAAGGAGCATATTAAGGCAGCACCAAGGATGTAGGATATCTTCAGGCCTCCGAAATCAGACCACTGAGGCCAGGTAGCTTAGCAGGTTTCGAGGCAAGGATGAAAGGGAATTACAATCGCCTGTGGCCCTGAACATCAGTCCTGCTGGGGACTGTCCCACTCTGTGGACAGGACCCCGGCCCCCAGAGGAAGCAGACAGTCCAGGGAAGGGAGAGGGATGAAGAGACAGGATCCACCCTCCTCTGATAACCATCTTAGCAAAGCAGGAAGCCTCACAACGGGCGTGTGCCAGCCATTCTGCTGTGTCAGGCTGCCTGCCTGGCACTGGGGGCTCTCCGCTGGGTAGGAGCTGCCCGTGGCCAGTGGAAGTTGAGCCCAGGAGCTGATAGCATAGTGGGTGGAACTGAAAACAGCCCTCCCCGCCCCCGCCCACAGCCTCCACCACACTGACTTCCCCCGCCTCCTGCTCACGGCCCAGAGAACAGAAGCAGAGACAGGCCCAGGAAGACATGCGTGTTGACATTTTTATTCATCAGAAGGAAGGTGACTGGTCACCTGGAACATTCTCAGAGGGAACATCGGCCCCACCCCAGCCCAGCAGCCGTTCCAGAGCTCCCGGCCCCCAGTGCCCTCTGGAAGGCCCGCCCCGCCCTACCCGTCCCTCGTAATGCCCGCTCCCCTCCCACCCGCGGCCTTTCCCCGGAACCCTGGCTGCACACCTTTGGCAGCTGAAGAGCCCCCTTCCCCTCTTGGCTCAGCCCGGGGGCATCAGGATGGTGAGCGGAAGGCACCCAGGTTAGACCAGCACGCAAATGTTGTTCCACGGAGCCTCCTGGAGGGGGAGGAGCCAGGCACACCGCCCCGCCCCCGAAGCCAGAGCCGCTCCGTTTTCATCAGTTTCACAGGCCAGTGTCTGTGGTCGCCTCTGATGGCCAAGTGGTCGCGGCTAAGAGGGTTTAAAGGGCAGGAGGCTCGGTCTGAGTCTCAGCGGGAACCAGGGGCTCAGAGCTTCGGAGCTGGCCCCAAAGACTGGGGGGACGAAGGCAGGCGGGTTCCCCCCTGCCCCTGCTTGTCCGGGGAGGCCCCCAGCCCTGTACGCCGCCCCCTTGCCTGTGCCCATCTCGGTACCTCACCGGGGGCCAGTCTGCCAGCTCCCAGTGGCAGCTCTGCCTTCCCTCCTGGGGGTAGGGGGCACACAGGGGCCTTCCTCACAGGTGGAACCCAAGCGGCAGGCCGGGTGGCAGAGCTGCTGGGAGAGAATGGGCGAGCCTTCCCTCCCACTGCCTGCAGAGCGGAGGGGAATAATTAAGGGCTATTAAAGGAAATTAAACCGCACCCGCAGAGATAACCTAATGGTCCCTCCCACCCTCTCTGACATCTGGGCCTCCCCTCCTTGTTGGGTCTGGATCAGCCAGGCCTCATCGCACCCAGAGCCCAGACTTCAAAGCCTGGGAGGCCGCGGGGGTGGAAGCGGGTCCCCCTCGCGCCCGCCTGCCTCCTGGCTCTGGCCTCTCAGTGTTGTCTGAGCCAGATAATTAAAGGCTTTCCAAACAGGAAACAGGCGCCCTTCTGAGGATGGAGGCAGGCATTAACAGGGGTTTTGATGCCTTTTCTTTTTAAAACAGGCCCACGGACACCGAGTTTTCCTGTCCTGATTTGCCTATGTAAATATGGCTGAGGGGTGCCGGGAGGTTACAGCCTGGGGGTCCGCTGCAGGAGATAGTAGCTGGTAAAGGAAAGAGGGGCCCCAAAGCCCCCTTCCTGGTCTTACTTGAGTCACAGGTGGCCTAGAGACCCAGGGCCCAAGCCCTGTGGGCCCCATTCTTGGTGCAAACACGGAGGAAATCATCTCAGAACGGAGGGGGGCAAGTGGAGCTGGGGCACCCGCCGAGGGCATGCGTGGCCATGCGTGGCCACCCCAGACGGTGCTCAGGCTGCTGACGGTCTCCAGAACCTCTGGGAGCAGTGGGTGGGGAAGAGGCGAGGGGGCAAGGAGGGCCATCCTTCTCGAGCTGAGTGTGCCGTGACCCTCCCTGTATCCTGGTACCCCGTGGCGACCAGTACGCTTGGGGGCGCTCAGAGGAGGCGTGCACAGCCCCCCGAGGATGGCGGCCAGGTGGAGGCTCTTCACGCTGGCTGGCTTCCCTGGCGGGGGGCCGGGAGGACGCTGGGTGGGCCGGCTCAGGGCACCGCGTGCCACCATTTGAAGGGGAAGGGCTTCCGGCGCACATTGGTGCCGCAGTGGACCTCCCCGAGCAGCTTGTGGTAGGATAAGTAGTCGTCAATGAAGACACAGCGGAGGCCCAGCGGCTCCAGCAGGGACCGCACCTCCTCCTCCAGGCAGCAGCGGCCATTGATGATGGGCCCAAAGGGCTTGGGGATGCCCAGGTGCCTGCCTAAGACCACCATGTTCACCTGCAAAGGGGGCGAGAGAGAGGCCTCGCTGCTGGGGCCGCACTACACCTGGGCCCCTTCTTGGTCCAGGGTCGGGCAGACCCACCCCCAGGGCCTGCTCGTCTCCTCTCATCCCTGGGCACCAAGCGTGGCCCTCGGAACTAGGGCCTCTGGAAGCAGCAAAGATACAGATTCTTATTTGGAAGAGAGGGTTGATAACAGGCAGGGCTTGGGATTTCCCTGGCGGTCCCGTCGTTAAGGTTCTGCACTGTCGTGTAAGGGGCATGGGTTTGATCCCTGGTCAGGGAACTAAGATCCCAACTAAGATGGCCAAAAATTAAAAGTAGTAATAATAACAGGCAGGGCTGCCAGTAACATACATGGTAACGTCACATCAATAAAAGTCACCCTTCCTCCAACACTTTCCTCCTATCAGAAGATTGGATAACAGCTCTGTTAGAACAAGACTTCACCGTCATCTGCCAGAAAACTTGTCGAGCAAAAGTGCCCATCCGCAGGTGCGCGGGTCACAGGTGTGGAGCGTCTGTGCAGAACACACCTGCTCAGCGGTTCCCGGAGCCCTGATCATGGTTACCGTCTCCCGAGCATACGCCAGGTGCCAGGTATAGCATCAGAAACCGCACAGCCTCGCTGTGAGGCCACACCTTGGACAGGTTACATAGCATAATAAGGCACACAACCAGAGGGCAGGGAGACAGAACTGTGACTCAGGCCTGACTCACGCCAGTGCCGCGTGCCCTTTCCTCTGCCAGAGCGCAGCGCTGCGGCTGCCAGGGGCTCTCAGGGGTGGGGGGAGGGGGGCAGCTGTGTTTGTCTCCCTGGAGGGGCCGTAACGAGCGGAAGGGAAGTCTGCCCATTGCAGCCAGCCAAGGCTTCTCAGAGGTAGCATCGGGCCCCAACGGCGGGCCCGAGGAGCCGTCCGTGGTGTTCAGGGGGGACACTGGCTCGCTGGGTCCTCTCGGGGTCGGGTGGGCGGTCTGACATGTGCCTTGCCCCTGGCCCCACTCCCTCCAGCCTGCCCTGCAGGGCCATCCACCGCCAGGACCGATGTGGAGCTTGGAGGTCCAGTGGTGTCAGGCCCATGGCCTTGCTGGGAGCTGCCTCACTGCCCGCCAATGGGCTGGAACATCAGGGGTGGAAGTGGGGCATGCAGAGGGGCACAGGGCGGGGGGAGGACCGGGGGTGGCATTCAGGGCTGTGGCCAGCCCGGCCCTGCTCCCCGAGGACTCGGGGGACAGCAGGCCGATCCATTTGCTCCCTGGAGACCCCAGGCAATGACCTCTGCTCCAACGGCCTCTCTCCACGTCTGACAAACGGGGGGTTAACCAAGCGTTCCCTGAGAGTCCTCCAGTGAGGACACACTGGGATCCTCTAGCTGGGCCTGCCCTGAAGGCGGGAGATTCCCATAAAGGGCGGTGTTTCGGGGTGGGGGTGCCTCCCAGCAGGTGTGGACAAGGCCACAGCCCAGAGAGGGTAACCACATTTGAAGCACTCAGAAGCCACACGTGGCGGCTTCCACGTTACACTGGCATAAAAGGCTTTCGTCGTCCGAGAAGGTTCTGACAGCGCCGCCTCAGAGCAGCGGTTCTCAGCCGGGCTGACGTTACCTTTCGGGGTGCTTTGCAACCATCCTATGATGCACAGGACATCCCCCACCCCCAGCAGACTGTCTTCAGCTTCGAATATCAGCGGAACCAAGGGTGTGAAGGCCTGTCTCCAGAGGCCCTACAGGGAGCCCATAGCGAGGGGTGAGGAGTGAACGTGGTCCTGCCTGAATCCAATCAGGATCTCATGATTCACACCCCGTCCTTGGCTTGTCCAGCGATGGGGATTCGAGCTAGAGGCCCCAGGCTGAAGGGGGAGGGTCTCCCGTCCTGGGAGCCCCCACTCGCTGTTGCTGATGCCTCCGCATCCTTCCCCGGGGGTGGAGGGGCACTCTGGGCAGCAGGGGCCCCGGCCGTGAGACCCCAGTGGCTCATCTGCTGCTCAGCTGCCCGCGTTGCTGACAGCCAGGGTGCCCCTGGGGAGCAGGACAGGGAGCCAAGGCCCCGAGCGAAGGCCAGGGGCACTGGATCCAAGCCAGGCTCCCGCTCTCCATTTTCAGGGGAAAAGTGCTCCGGCCTGCGGCCGCCCTGGGCACCACAGGGTGTCTGGCCGTCCGTGGCCTCCACTCACCAGATGCTGTGGCGTCCTCCTCGTGGGGCAAAGTGCCCCGAGGCAGGCAAAGTCATCCTGGTGGGAACTAGTGATGGAGATGCTCTCTATCTGCCCCCACAGGTGAGCCCTGCAGAGGCCCTCGGACAGGGAGGGCTTCTCCCCCAGACCCCTGACTGACCGCCCACCAGGACCCCCGCGCCCCCAGGGCGGAAGGAACCCCACCCCCCTCAGCGCCCTCACCATGTCGGGGAAGAAGGCTTCTGCGTAGGCGCCGTTCAGGGAGAACAGCTGTGGGACGTCCACAATGTCCTGCTCAGTGAGGCCCAGCTCCCGCTTCAGCACCTCCCGGTTCCAGTCAATGCACCTCTGGGGGGCGAGGGGAGAGGCCCCGGAGCCCAGGGAGCCGGGAAGGGGCAACGTCAGCTGAGTCCTTCAGCTCAGGCCACCCCCACGCAGGCCCCCTGCGCCCTTCAGCTGGTGTGAGCCTCACAACAGCTGTCTGCCACTGCTACCCCAGATGGGACCCTGAGGCTCGAGAGACCTGCCCAAGGGCACAGAGCGAGGAAGGCATGGGCCTGGGGTCTGCACCCCGCCGGTTTCTGGTTCCCTGAGTGCCTGCTGCCACCCCCCGACCACAGCCAGGCTCATCCTCTTGCCCAGCTCCGTGGGTAGGGGAGAAGGGGGCCACCTCCCACTGACTGCGTGGACTGTGCCAGGCCTGCCCCGGGCACACTCAGGTATGAGCCCCCCACTCCTGGGGCCTCCTCCCACCCCATCTCCTCACTAAGTCTCCCGGACCCCCACCACCCCATCCCTCACCCCTGCAGACCCCCACCTCTCCCGTCTCACAACACTTCTCGGGGGAGTCAACGTTACCCCATAGAAGCCCATCGTTTCCCCAGAATGGACCAAGGTCTCCCGTCAGACTAGCACAGTGGTGCCTATTCCATCAGACTGTGGGTTCCCAAGAGAGAGGCCCTGCCCGGCCCACAGGCCTCTGCAGTCCCCAGGAGAGTCAGGGGTCCCGGCGGAACCCCTCGCCCCACCCCAGCGGTTCCCGGGGCTGCTCCCCCCTCCGCTCCCCTCACCTGAGCATAGAGGTTGTCGTTCCTGAGACGCCTGTCTGCCAGCATCTCGTTAATGCTTCTCTTTACCTGGTGCTGTAAGCCTGCGAGAGAAGCAAGACTGTAGCCGGCTCAGCGAGTCCTGGCTCAGGCCACCTTGGGCCTGGCTAAATAATCTGGGCCACAAGCTTCTTCCACCCCAGCCCCAGGGTCTGAAGCTAGGACAGAGAAAACCAGGAATCGGAAACCCTGATGGGGCTAAGGTTTGGCATCACAGGGGACTGGAATGCAAAAGTAGGAAGTCAAGAAACATTTGGGGTAACAGGCAAATTTGGCCTTGGAATACGGAATGAAGCAGGGCAAAGGCTAATAGAGTTTTGCCAAGAGACCAGTTTTGCACTGGTCATAGCAAACACCCTCTTCCAACAACACAAGAGAAGACTCTACACATGGACATCACCAGATGGTCAACACCGAAATCAGATTGATTATATTCTTTGCAGCCAAAGATGGAGAAGCTCTATACAGTCAGCAAAAACAAGACCGGGAGCTGACTGTGGCTCAGATCATGAACTCCTTTTTGCCAAATTCAGACTGAAATTGAAGACAGTAGGGAAAACCACTAGACCATTCAGGTATGACCTAAATCAAATCCCTTATGATTATACAGTGGAAGTGAGAAATAGATTTAAGTGACTAGATCTGATAGACAGAGTGCCTGATGAACTATGGACTGAGGTTTGTGACATTGTACAGGAGACAGGGATCAAGACCATCCCCATGAAAAGAAATGCAAAAAAGCAAAATGGCTATCTGGGGAGGCCTTACAAATACCTATGAGAAGAGAAGTGAAAAGCAAAGGAGAAAAGGAAAGATATAAGCATCTGAATGCAGAGTTCCAAAGAATAGCAAGAAGAGATAAGAAAGCCTTCCTTGGTGATCAATGCAAAGAAATAGAGGAAAAGAACAGAATGGGAAAGACTAGAGATCTCTTCAAGAAAATTAGAGATACCAAGGGAACATTTCATGCAAAGATGGGCTCGATAAAGGACAGAAATGGTATGGACCTAACAGAAGCAGAAGATATTAAGAAGAGGTGGCAAGAATACACAGAAGAACTGTACAAAAATGATCTTCACAACCCAGATAATCACAATGGTGTGGTCACTCACTTAGATCCAGACATCCTGGAATGTGAAGTCAAGTGGGCCTTAGAAAGCATCACTACGAAGAAAGTTAGTGGAGGTGATGGAATTCCAGTGGAGCTATTTAAAATCCTGAAAGATGATTCTGTGAAAGTGCTGCACTCAATATGCCAGCAAATTTGGGAAAACTCAGCAGTGGCCACAGGACTGGAAAAGGTCAGTTTTCATTCCAATCCCAAAGAAAGGCAATGCCAAAGAATGCTCAAACGACCGCACAATTGCACTCATCTCACATGCTAACAAAGTAGTGCTCAAAATTCTCCAAGCCAGGCTTCAGAAATACATGAACCATGAACTTTCTGATGTTTAAGCTGGTTTTAGAAAAGGCAGAGGAACCAGAGATCAAATTGCCAACATCCACTGGATCATGGAAAAAGGAAGATAGTTCCAGAAAAACATATATTTCTGCTTTATTGACTATGCCAAAGCCTTTGACTGTGTGGATCACAATAAACTGGAAAATTCTGAAAGAGATGGGAATACCAGACCACCTGACCTGCCTCTTGAGAAATCTGTATGCAGGTCAGGAAGCAACAGTTAGAACTGGACATGGAACAATAGACTGGTTCCAAATAGGAAAAGGAGTACATCAAGGCTGTATATTGTCACCCTGCTTATTTAACTTCAATGCAGAGTACATCATGAGAAACGCTGGGCTGGAAGAAGCACAACGGGAATCAAGATTGCTGGGAAAAATATCAATAACCTCAGATATGCAGATAACACCACCCTTATGGCAGAAAGTGAAGAGGAACTAAAAAGGCTCTTGATGAAAGTGAAAGAGGAGAGTGAAAAAGTTGGCGTAAAGCTCAACATTCAGAAAACGAAGATCATGGCATCTGGTCCCATCACTTCATGGGAAATAGATGGGGAAACAGTAGAAACAGTGTCAGACTTTATTTTGGGGGGCTCCAAAATCACTGCAGATGGTGATTGCCGCCATGAAATTAAAAGATGCTTACTCCTTGGAAGAAAAGTTATGAGCAACCTAGATAGCATATTCAAAAGCAGAGACATTACTTTGCCGACTAAAGTCCATGTAGTCAAGGCTATGGTTTTTCCACTGGTCAGGTATGGATGTGAGAGTTGGACTGTGAAGAAGGCTGAGCGCCGAAGAATTGATGCTTTTGAACTGTGGTGTTGGAGAAGACTCTTGAGAGTCCCTTGGACTGCGAGGAGATCCAACCAGTCCATTATGAAGGAGACCAGTCCTGGGTGTTCATTGGAAGAACTGATGCTGAGGCTGAAACTCCAGTACTTTGGCCATCTCATGGGAAGAGTTGACTCATTGGAAAAGACCCTGATGCTGGGAGGGACTGGGGGCAGGAGGAGAAGGGGACGACAGAGGATGAGCTGACTGGATGGCATCACTGACTTGATGGACGTGAGTTTGGGTGAACTCCAGGTGTTGGTGATGGACAGGGAGGCCTGGCGTGCTCCGATTCATGGGGTCACAAAGAGTCGGACATGACTGAGCGACTGAACTGAACTGAACTGAAATCCTGGTGATGGATTATAAGCTCCTTGGGAAAGGACTCCTGAGCTCTTGGAGGCCCTAAATAATTGCAATGTGTGTGCATGCTAAGTCGCTTCAGTCCTGTCTAACTCTTTGGGACCCTATGGACTGTAGCCCTCCAGGGTCCTCTGTCCATGGGATTCTTCAGGCCAGAATACCAGAGTGAGTTGCCATGCCCTCCTCCAGGGGATCTTTCCAACCCAGGGATCGAACCCACGGTTCTTACGTCTCCTGCATTGGCAGGCAGGTTCTTTACCACTAGCGCCACCTGGGAAGCCTAATAATTACAATGCAGCCACCATTATTGAGCACCCGCTGTGCTCTTGGCCTCCTGTTATATTTATTATTGATGATCCTTCCAGCAATGCTGGATCGGGTTGGTTATCACAGCACATTCAGAAAGAGGAAACAGAGGCACTGGGAGGTTCGGAACGCACCCTTGAGCCCAGAGTCAGCAAGCGGAGGCCAGGCTCTGGATCCAGACCTGCCCTTGCTGAAGGCTGTGCCCCATGCCTTCCAGTGCTGCACGCCCCAGGTGAGGACACTGAGCTCCATGGTGGGGAAGGCGGAGATGCTCAGGGGCCAAATGGGTCTGTAGAGGGGCCTCCGCAGAGAGGCCCCGAGCACCCTCCTGGCTCCGCACCTCTCCCGCTCTGTGCTGCACAACCCTGGGCCAGCCGCTTCTCCCCTCTGAGCCTCAGTTTCCTCCTCCGTGGAAGGGGATACAGAGAAGAGGGCGGATGATCTGATTGGGCAAGCGGGCGGAAGTGTCTGCAGACAGGCACGAGGGAGGGCCCATAGCTTCCTGCTTCTTTCTCCTCTTGGGCTGTGGCCAGAAGCAGCCCTGCACTGGAGGGGGCCACCGTGCCTAGGGCAAGCCGCGGCCCATTGGCTTCCATCCCTGGCCCAAGCAAGGAAAAGCCCCCATCTTTGGCTGCCATAAGAGGGAAGATCAGATACGGACTCTGAGCTGAGAGTTGGCAGACAAAGGGCCTGTAAGCACAGCCTGGCCATGACTGGCATCAGCAGTGCCCAGGGCTGGCAGCTGGAGGACAGGGTCTGGTGGGGTAATGGGCTCGCTGGCACTCACCGTCAAACTGGGCTGCTTCCCCATAGCCCTCCTCTTTCTTCTCTTGGAACAGCCTGAGGCATGCACTGGGGCTGGCCAGGAGAAGCCGGAAGCCCTGGGACAGAGGAGGAGGAATGGCTCGGTAGACAGGTCCCCCTGAGGCATGCGCCCCCGACCCAGGAGGGGCCTGGGTTCCCAGGCCACACTGCACATGGCGCTCCCCTGTCCATCTCCCCCACCAGGCACAGGCATGTCTGAAGTTCTGATCCTCCAAGCCACGCCACACTTCCAGACCTTTGTCCATGACCTTCTGCTCGCCTGGAAGCCCTTCCCCATTTTGTCCTCCAAGAAACTCGACCACTGGTCACTAGGAGGCCTCCCCTCCTGGCTGCCTGCCCCCCGTGGGCTGTGCCCTCCTCCGTCACCTCTGTAAGGAAGTGAGTGTCTGACGTGTTGGCCCAGAGCCTGCCATCTGGAAATCTCACCCTGCTAGTTAACTACCCTTCTGAGCCTCGGTTTCTCCATCTATAACATGGGGGCAATGATGACAGTGCCCTCTTCTTGGGCTGCTAGAGGAGTAAACACTTTAAGACATGGACACCTAATACATGCTCAGTGAATGTTGCCAGTTATTACCAGTGCCATTCCTGGGTCTTGGCTGAGAGGTTCGGATCAGAGCAAATACCCAGTAAGTGTGAAAATGGGTACATGAATCATCAGAATATGAGTGCCCTGCTGACCTGGGCCCTGACCTCCTCCAGGAAGCCTGCCCCGATGCACACTGGCTGGCCCAAAGGGCATCTGACCCCAGGCTTTCTGTGGACGGAGGTCATGACCTAGCTTCAGGTGGCCTTGCCTTATCCCACCCCATCGGGTCAGGGTGGGGCAGGGTGGCTCGGGCAGGACGGGGGGGACTTACCTTTTGGTCGGAGGTGGGCACGAAGCTGAGGAACTCGTCCACGTGGCCCACAGAGAGCCAGTCAGAATAGACCTCCACGGGCGCCTGCACCTGCTGGGCACCCAGGAAGTCCCGCACCACCTTGGCCATGCGCCGCCCGCCAGACCTGCCGGGGGGAGAGCGCAGGGTGCCCTCGTGCCCGCCGTGTGCCAGCACGCTGCAGGCCCTTCCCGAGCCCCGCCCAGGCCTCCATCAGCCCTCTGAACAGGCCTCTTCGGTCCCCGCGTCCCAGCCCCCGTCTCCAGCTGCTTCTAGGGACCGTCCATCCTGAGCACCACCCGAGGGCCTGTCCCTCCCTCACCCCGAGGTACCCTCCCCTGCCCACAAAACAGTCAAACGAGAGCCCTCCCTCTGCCAAAGAGAACTGGAGACCCTCATCTCAGCTCCCGAGACGCAGAAAGGGTCAGGTCCTCACCAAGGCCCTCAGCCTTTGGTTCCCAGTACAACCAGAACCTGGCGAGCCAGCCCCACCTGCTCGGTCCAGCGGGTCCCCTTGGTGCCCGTCTCTCACTTTCTTCATATTTAACTCCAGGGCCACCTTCTTTCTCTCCATGGACTTTGGAAATGGCGATGACCCTTCCACTCATTCCCTAGCTCTGTTTTTCTTTATAGTCCTTGGTGCTATTTGGCATACTGGACATTTCGTTTGCTGTCTGGCATCTCACTAAGCTCCGGAAGAGCCTGTATTTCCCTGTATCCCTAGCACCTCTTACAGAACAGATGCTCAAACCTATTTGTGAAAGTCTTTCGGACAGCTGTGTGAGAGCCCACAGTCTATATAACTCGAATGCCTCATCGACCGAACTAGAAGGCGCCCCAACCCGCGGTGACACGTGACGACGTTGATTTGATTTGGGGGATGGGAACGTGGAAAATGTCTTTCCTGTATCTCTATTATTTTAACATAGTGTTGGCAGTTTTAA
Source organism: Budorcas taxicolor (assembly GCF_023091745.1). Classification (NCBI taxonomy): domain Eukaryota; kingdom Metazoa; phylum Chordata; class Mammalia; order Artiodactyla; family Bovidae; genus Budorcas; species Budorcas taxicolor. The sequence continues at coordinate 179,707,666 of NC_068911.1, forward strand.
AAGACCTCTTCAAAAACAGTGAGATGGTGGAGAGGAATGAGACTTCAGAAATTATTCGTGGGCACAAAGCAGGAATTGGAAACGAATCAGGGGGAAGCGGGCAGAGCCCTAACCTAAGCCTGGCCCTCCCTGGGGCTCTGCAGCCCTCTGCCTGGTGGCCGGGGGATGGGCCGGATGACTCCCGCTCTAGGAAGCGTCGGACCTGGTCTCTGAGTCACATCAGAGCTGCCACCAGGAGGCAGCATCGCCCCAGATCTTTTTAAATGTGACGCGCAGAGCATGGAGAACCCGGGGCAGGAGGGCAGGAGGGCCTTTGCTGAGCCCCTCCTGCACGTCTGCCCGGGGCTCCTCACACTCGGCATCTTACTTCACCCCCGGGGCGACCCTGTGAGGTGTGTACAAGCAACAGGTCCGGGTCCTGCTCTGACCTCAGCCCCACGCACCCTCTGTTCACTCTGCTCCCCGCTGGCCTCCTTGCTGGTCCTCTGCCGTCTCCAGCGCATCCCCGCCTCAGGGCCTTTGCGCTCGCTGTTGGCACTCGCTTCACATTCTCCTCCCAAACTGCCCCGTCTCTGGCCTCTCACTTCCTCCAGGGAAGTGTCAGCCTCTCAGCGATGCTTCTTCTCTCTAGCGCACTGTATTTGGTTTGCTCATCTTTTATGGTGGTCTGTTGTCTGTCTCTCTCTGCTAGAATGTATGCAGGTCATCCGTTCTGTTCACCGCTAAGGTCGGAAGCCAAGACGGGAACGCAGGACAGCGGCCTGGAGTTAAATTTTGATTTGGGGTCCACACGGGAGTCTGGTTTCCGACTCTTGGCTCACTTGCGGTGTGATCCTAAGTGGTACAGGTCCCTCTCTGAGCCTCAGGGCCCCATCTGTCCACCAAGAGCTTTGCTCCTGGTTTTCAACACGATGGCCAATGGGCTGGGACCCAAATGTGCTGGAGAGCCTGCGTCTTCCTATCTGGGGTCCTTGCTCTGGGCCTGGGAGTTTCTAGAACATTTTTTAAATCCCCAGCACTGGGCCTCAGGCCTGGCGTATGAGAAGTCTCAATCCATACTCACTGAATTGACAGATGCGTCATGAACGAGTGTGCTCACTTCTCTTACCTAAACCCCAACTTTCTCATCTGTAAAATAGGGATCACAGTCCTCCCAGCCTCATAAGGCTGTTGTAAGGATTAATGGGTGTGATCTGGGTAAAGCGCCGTGTTCATGGCGTGTAGGTGACCAATGACTTTGATCCACTGAGTTCCAACCTGCTTCATGGCAGACCCACTGCTAGGGGTCCAGCTAAGTAATATCTAAGCATCTAGAAGGTGCTTAACCTGAGTCCTTTTATCCCCAGGAACAGCTATTACACAGCTTCAGTTCAGTTCAGTCGCTCAGTCATGTCTGACTCTTTGCGACCCCATGAACCGCAGCATGCCAGGTCTCCCTGTCCATCACCAACTCCTGGAGTTTACCCAGACTCATAGGACAGGGTTTTTCTTTTATAGCCCCATTTCACTGATGAGGAAACTGAGGAATGAAGTACAGAATAATTTGTTCATTTAATAATGTGCCTGATTTATCCCCAGTTCCTTCACCAGTGCCTGGCACATAGTTGCTGTTAAGTCGCTCAGTCATGTCTGACTCTCTGCAGCCCCCTAGACTGTAGCCCACCAGGCTCCTCTGTCCCTGGGATTTCCCAGGCAAGAATGCTGGATTGGGTTGCCATTTCCTCCTCCAGTGAATCTTCCCCACCCAGGGAGCGAATGCGTCTCCTGCATTGCCGGCAGAATCTTTACCACCGAGCCCCCAAGGAAGCCCTGCACATACTAGGCATATAATAAATATTTTTAAATGAAGTAATCAAGCACCTACGAGGTGCCAGGCCCTGTGGCAGGCACCGGTCAGGTGATGCACCCCAAATCGTATGGCCAGTGAGTGGCAGAGCCAGGACTCAAACCCAGGTGCACCGGATGTGCAGAGCCTGTGCGCCTTCCCCTCGGAGCCCTCTGGGAAGCTCAGGATGACTGCCCAGACAGGCAGGGCCTTCTGTGCCCGGGGCTGTGGGCAGGATCCGGCCCCAGGGCGGTGCTGGGCTTGAGTCACCAGCAAGATGAATTGGCTCCTCCAGTCCTGGCCAACCTCAGCCCGGGGCATCCAGCCCAGGCACCCAGCTTCACACCTGGGTTGGCACCAGGAAGCCTCACCTGACCCAGAACGCTGAGGCTGCCAAGGTCACCATTTGAGGCTGGGTGACCTTCCCTCAGCATCTGAGGCTGCTCCAGGCCCAAGGCCAGACAGCCAGGGCTTGGAGAGGCAAGCTGGGGTACACCTGGGCTCCAGGCCAACCCCACACACAGGGAAAGGCGGCCCCTGGGGCCTGTGGTGGGCTCAGTCTTTAGGCAGGAAGCAGGGGCTTACACTGGGATCCCTGGGCTACACACCCCATTCTTCAACTTCCAGCAGCCTGGGTGGGGATCCTGGGGACCCTCCCAAGAGGGTTTAGCCGACACTGTCATCTGTCTGGAGCCCTAAACCCTAAACACCTGTTTCCTGCTCGATGACAGCTGCCCAGGGTGGGGCCCATCGATCACCTCTGTCACCCAGGTGTCCTGACTACAGCCACGTGGTGATGCCTGCACCCTTTCCAGCTGTTGCCAGGACAACACTTATTTTATCTCCTCCCCAGAGAAGTCGAAGGATCCATTTCTACTTCCGTGCCGGATTATATATCACCTCCTCGCTCTTCTGATGTTTCCAAAGCAGCCAGAAATTTGCTTTTTATATGAAGGTTCCTGATATATATATATTTTAATGTTGGCGACTGGGTTTCCCACTGGCTCAGTGGTAAAGAACCCGCCTGCCAGTGCAGGAGACTGGGGTTCAATCTCTGGGTCAGGAAGATCCCCTGGAGAAGGAAATGGTGACCCACTCCAGTGTTCTTGCCTGCAGAATCCTACAGAGGATCCTGGCGGACTACAGTCCACAGGGTCACAAAGAGCTGAACATCGCTGAGCAGCTAAGCAGCAGCAGCAACGTTGGGGCCAATTATGCCCATAAAATTCTAGGCAGCTCAGAAGGCTGTGGCCACTAGTGTGTTCTTTCCAAAGATTCTGTGAGCTTTTCGATCTAAGATTCCAGTCCTCTGAGTCCTTGATTCTAGGAGTCCATGCAGCAAGTTAGGACCACTTCTCAGACTGGAGAGCTGTGTCTGTGTCTGTGGTGGGGGTGGGGGGTAGATGTCGCCTTGCATGCCCCGGGGCCCTCCCCGCTCCCCGGCTTCTCACCTGGGGAGGCAGCTGCCGATGAGGATCCGGCCCAGGGGATACTCCTTGCCCTCCACCACGACTGGCGGGCTGACGTCCAGGTTGCCGAAGGAGTCAAGGCCAGAGGCACCGGCGACCTGGATTTCCCGGGTTACGTATCCAAAGTCGGGACCCTAGGGGAGAACCGGGAAAATCCACACCCCCCGCCCCCCAAAGGAGGGGTCAGTTAGAACAGGAAGAGGCCGCTCTTGGGGTGGGGGCTGAGTGGTGCTTCTGCGGGAATCTACTCCCTAAAACAACCTCTGCTGGATTTTCATAAGGTCTCCCTAACCCTGAGCATTGTGCTATTGAAACCCCCCCCCCCGAAAAAAAACCCCGATAGATTCAGGCACGTGCACAGCTGAGCCGCTTTGCTGCTCGCCTGAAGCGAGCACAGCACTGGTCACCGACTACCCTCCAATAGAAAGAAAAAGTTAAGAAAGTAATTCCACTTGGTAAGCAATACCCAAGCCAACAACAGAACCGTAAGTAGAAAAATCTCAAATGCTTGGAAATGAGACAACACGTGGGTCAAAGAAGAAATCAAAGGGGAGATTACACCGTATTTTGAAGTGAGAGGTAATAAGCAAGCACGTTAAAACCTGTGGGCATGCCAGTGAGCAGCATTTCTTGGGAATGACACAGCTCTAAACACATTAGGAAGAGAAAGGGTTGAAAAATCTTCGTTTCCGTTTCCAGCTAGGAAGAGAACGGCAAATTAACCCTAAAGGAAGCAGAAGAAAGGACACAATCAAGACAGACCAGAAAGACAGTCGCTCAGTCACGACCGACTCTGTGTGACCCCATGGACTGTAGCCCGCCAGGCTCCTCTGTCCATGGGATTCTGCAGGCAAGAATCGTGGAGTGGGTTGCCATGCCCTCCTCCAGGGGACCTTCCCGACCCAGGGATGGAGCCCGCACCTCCTGTATCGCAGGCAGAGTTTTTACCGTCTGAGCTCCCAGGGTAGAGCAGAGCTCAGTGGAAAATACGATGGACGGGTCAAGCCCGGGGCTTGGGGTCAGGCCCTTTGTTGATGCAGACTCAGCCTGCAGGGCTCACGGTCACCTCCCCGGGACTCGCCTCTGACCCCTCTAGGATGGGGTGACGCCCCTGTTCTGTGTGACCAGGAGCTCCTGGACATCCCTAGCGGAGCATTGTCCTGGCGGTGGGGGAGGGCGCTGGTAAACAGGTGGAGACAGGTGCTCTGGGGCAGCGACCCACTCAGAAGGCGGCTTAGCCTAGCGGTCAAGAGCAGGGGCCGTGAGGCAGCCCCTCTGGTTCTACATCTTGGTGCCGCTGCTGCCCAGCTGTGTGGCCTCGAGTAGGTTGCTTAACCTCTCTGAGCCTCAGTAAGGAGGGAATAATAATCGTGCTGGTTCACAGGAGTCCATGCGGATTAAATGAGCAGCTGTGAGAAGCTGCGGGGAGGGCCTGGAACTCAGGGCGTGGTCGCTGGAGCGGCTCTTACTGCCCTCCTGTGCCCGGCAGGCGGCGTGGGGCCTGGCACGTAGTACGTGTTCAGAAAACACCGTTACCAAGGAGAGGCCCCGGCGCACGAGCAAGAGCTGTGAGGGTCACTAAGGATGCGTGCCCTCCAGAGGGCAGTTTGCTCTCCCCGGAGCTGACTCGTCTGTTCACAGCCCCTGGGGGAGACCAGCGCCCCTCCCAGAACAGGGGTGATTTCCGTTTCATCCACATGCTGCTCCCCAGCCTCCCCCTAACTCCCCCTCGCCAGAGCCCTGCTCCTGCGTCCCTTCGCAGCCCCTGAAGCATAGGGTCAGGCAAGACGGAGGAGCAGGTCCCGCGGGGCAGGCGCCCACGGTGGCCACACGCTGCCCTCTGCCACCTACCAGTATCCTCTTATAAGGGAAATCCTTCAGGCCTCTGTTTCGGGGGGAGTCGAAGACCACGGGGAAGGCTTTGTGTGGGGCCTCAGTGTAGCCAAACTCCATCTCATCCTGGGAGGGCGAGAAAAAGGCCTCCGTGACTACCTCGGTCTCACATTGAGAAGGGGCTGGCACCCCAGGCCCGGGGCGGGCAGGGCAGCAGACCTTCCCCAAGGCCTCAAGCGGGCAGGAGGTCCCTCAGGGACCCAGCAGGGGAGGGCTCTGCGCCCGGGGGGGAAGCAGGGGACACGAGTGATGCCAGCGGTGCGAGGAGGGCACTCCCAGGCCGCGCCCACCCGCGTCCTGGCGCCTGGCCCAGCTTCTCTAGGGAGACGGAAGCCGGGCGAGAGCCACAGAGGCCACTGCCCGGAGCCGGGGTAGGGGACGGGGCTCGGGCTGCCCCCGCGCCCGGGCTGCTCCTCGCCCACCTGGATCCAGCGGTCATTTCGGTTCTCAACCCAAGGGCAGACCATCAGCTTGCAGCTGGCCTTCAGCGCCAGATCGGACATGTCACTCAGAAACTTCGCGTTCGAGCCGTGAGAGTCTAGGACACTGCAAATCACAGGAGAGGGCGGGGAGGCAGGGCTGCTGGAGGCAGCCTGGGGGAGTAAGGAGGGGCCTGAGTACCCTCTGTGCTGGGACGCTGCAAATCACAGGAGAGGGCAGGGAGGCAGGGCTGCTGGCCGCAGCCTTCGCGGGGGGACAGAGGGGCCTGCCCCGGGCTGCCCCCGGCTTCAGACGCAGTCCCCACGCTGGAGAGGCTCGTGGGCGAGAGACAGAGACGGACCCCGTCTCCAGATCCTGTCAAGCTGGAGTGACGGGCAACGGCAGGCCCTGGGCTCTGGGCCCTGCTGAGGGGACCGGGGACCGAGTCTCATGGCCACGGGGACAGTGAGGGGGAGGCGCCCATTTCCTCCCGTCTCTCACAGCTGGCCTCAACAAAGGCGAGTGAGCAAAGGGCAAGAAAGGGCCCCTCCTGTCTGAACACCTGAGCCGGGCCACCAGGCAGACCCGCCTGACCTCAGCCTTCCTTCTGACTTAAGCTCCAAGTCATCTGCGGCCCCTTCTGGTGGTCTGACCTCCTCTGCAGGGCCCTGGAGTAGCCGTGCCAGTCCAGGCTGCCCTGCCCATCCAGGGGCTTGATGAGGATTCTGAGAGATGGCAGAACGACCAGGGACCCAGGTATGCCCAGGGCTCACAGACAGTCCTGGACGCTGAGTTCTCACGTGCTCTGCAGGCCCAGGGGCACAGCCCTGTCAGAGGAAGGCTGGGACTCCTGCCACCCCCAGGAACCTGAACAGGGCCTGGCCCCTCTGCCTGGGATAAACCCAGGATGTTCCGGGACTGCTCCAGGCAGGGCACAGTAAGGATGGGGAGCTGCGGCTGGGCCGCTCAGAGCCGGCGGGCTGATGGCTCAGCCAGCTCACCGCTGTCCCGTACCCAGGTGTGCCCGTGGGAGCCCCTCGGTGAACCCGGCCGGCGAGCGTGCAGGACCAAGCCCGGTACCGCGCTCTGCTCCCGTCTCTGGGAGTCCAGAGGCGATGGGAGAGCTGCAGGAGGGAGTGGCCTCACCTGCACACATACACCTCCAGGGGGGGCTGGGTGTTGGGGGTCATGATCCAGGGGGCCATCCGGAAGGCCACGGTGTCTGTGAAGAGGGGCACCTCGGGCAGAGTCTGGGGGGAGAATGGGGACTCAGTGGGCCCTGCAGGGAGCCCCATCGGGCCTCGGGAGCCCCGGCCCCTAGCCTCCCAGCCCTGGAGCCTCCGTGGGCCCTGAAGTTCCCCGACCCCGTCTCCGCCCCCAGCACCGCACCTACCTTGGTGTCTACCAGGCTGACGCTGAGGGAGACCAGCCCCAGGAAGTTAGCGTCGGGAAAGCTGAGCCCCTCCACATAGAGCTGGATCCTCCGCTCCCCAGGCTGACGGGCCACTTCGTACGACGGGTGCTGGGGTCCCAGCACCTGCTCATAGTCCAGGAGGGAATTCCCGCCTAGAGAGACCCGAGTCAGCACGGGGGCAAGGCTGGCGCAGGGCCATGTGGTAGCTGGGGGGCACCCACTATCACCGTAACTCTGGCTGCCCAGCGCTGACGCAGGGGTGTGGGGGCATGGGGCAGGAGACCCGAGGCCAGGAATGCAGGGGCGGAGCCAGTCTGTGTCAGAGAGACTCGGGCTCCTCTCCAGCAGTGTTGAGTGCTAGCTGAGTGACTTCAGCTCCACAACTCAACCTCTCTGCACCTCAGTTCCTCATCTGTAAAATGGGCTAACGTTACGTTTCTCACGAGGTCAGTGCAAGCTTTACATCGGGCAAGGAAATAAAAGCAGCTGGCCCCGAAGGTGGAAACAACCCAAATGTCCATCAGTGGATGAACGGATAAACAGAACGCCCACGTGCCGGCGTGTCCTTCATCCGTGAAAAGGAACATAGTAGCGATGCGTGCTGCAGCAGAGATGACCTTGAGGACACTGCGCTACGTGACAGGAGCTCGACACAAAAGGCAAATACTGTGTGGCTCCATTTGTAGGAGCAGGTCCGTAGGCTCAGAAAGCAGATTAGCCGTGGCCTAGGGCTGGGGATTCGGTGGCGCTAGTGGTAAAGACCCCACCTGTCAACGCAGGAGGTGTGAGAGGCACGGTTCAATCCCCAGGCCGGGAAGATGCCCTGAAGGAGGGCACGGCAACCCCCTCCGGTATTCTGGCCTGGGGAATCCCACGGACAGAGGAGCCTGGCGGGCTACAGTCTGTGGGGCCACAAAGACTCGGACGCAGCTCAGGGCTGGGGTCGGGGGATGGGACTGTCGTTGTTTAGCCGCTCAGGCGTGTCCGACTCTTGTGATTCCACGGACTGAAGCCCATCAGGCTCCTCTGTCCATGGAACTCTCCAGGCCAGAATACTGGAGGGGGTAGCCTTTCCCTTCTCCAGGGCATCTTCCCAACCCAGGGTCAAGCCCAGGTCTCCCGCACTGCAGGCGGATTCTTTACCGTCTGAGCCCCCAGGGAATGTCACTAAATTCTTTACTTGAAAATGGTTACTTCTATGTTCTGTGAATGTCATCTCAATTGTTTAAACAAAGCTCCTGGCGCTTAGCAGTTCTGGCCCGCCTCCTTTCCCCGCCCCTCAGGGTCGTCTGGGAAGCGGTACCCTAGCCTGTTCTTACAGCAGGAAGGCTTGTCAGCTCACCTACGGAGACGGAGCTCATGTCCCGCTATCACAGTGAGTATTTCCAAGCCAGACCCCCCCAACTTTCCACCGCGGGGGAGAGAGGCAGCATTCTGGCTCCTGCTGGAATTAAGCTGCAACGAGTTCTGAGTCAGTGTGAACAGAGAGAGAAGAGGAAGAAGGAAGAGGCAGGCAGGGCTCTTGCTGTTTATAAAGATGAGTAAGGGCACCTCAGAGTTAAGGATTGGTTTTGTTTGGTTCTAAGCCACAGAGTTTGATTAATAAACTCTCCGGCAGAATAACTGGATTCCAAAGGCAGGGCTGGGCCTTGGCTTTGCTGGTCCCTGCCCCCACCTAGCCTGGACAGCACTTGTCAGGCCTCGAGAGCTCAATCTGTGCTGACTCAGCAGAGGAGGGATGGGGTCGGCGGGAGGGCCAGGGCCGTGGAAAGAAAAGGGGCTTTGGTGCCCAGGAGACTGACTTGGAATGCCTGCTCCACTCCCAGCTGGTTGTGTGAACATAGGGAAGTGAATTCACATCTCTGAGCCTCAGTGTTCCCGTCTATAAAATGGGTCTAGCTTGAGACCCTCTTCCTTGGGCCAGTGGCTGCTTTTAAGTGGTAGTGAGAATTACAAAATGATGATGGAAGAAGGGAGAAATGAGGATAAGAGAAGAAAGAAACAATTCGGGAAGCAGAGGCTGGAGCAGGGAGGGAAGAGGCCCCTCCAGGCCACTCACCCCGGGCGCAGAAGACCCGCATTCTTTTGGAATCAGAAAGCGGCGTGTTCAAGACCAGCTTGTAGGTGTCAAAGAGCGCATCAGGGGCGTCGCAGGTCAGCACCACTGGGGACATGTCCTGCAGGTCTGGAGAGCGTGGTCCCCATGAGACAGCCCCGCGCCGCCCCGCGCGCCATCCCGGGCAGCCCGTCCCGTCTGTTGCTCACCATCCTGCGAGGCCAGCTGGGTGTCGGTGAGGTCCGTCCCCGTGGACCTGAGGCCGTCCCGGTCGCAGTTCACCAGCAGGATGGCCCCATAGCCCTCAGGGCCCCAGCGCCAGCTTTCCTGTGCAAAACGAGAGGCCTTAGGGCCAGCGGGCCCCAGCAGTCTCTGGGAAGGGGTTCTGGACATGGCTGGAGCTGTCTGCCTTGTTAGCTTGGAGTCTTGTATTCCAGGTTTACTTGAAGATTTAAAGAGGGAAAACAGATTTGGGGACCGGAGCTCCAGCTCTCCAGACCCAGAGTCACTCCATGCTTGTGTGGTGAGCAACCTAAACAGCCGTACACAGCAGCCTCTCCCAACCATCACACTGCAAAAGGAAGGGCGGCAGCGGCAAGCCCAGAAATGGCCTCTGCCAGTCTCCTGAGTTTTGGCCCTGCCTGGGGGCCGAGACTGTGAGCGAGTGAGAGAACTGCTGGGACTCTCCCCACCCGGGTCCTCTCCTGGGGCCTGTCCCAGAGGTCCCTGGTGTTCACTTGTGACCCTGCAGGCCCTGCAAGGAGGATGGAGCTGACAGGAGGGGAAGGTGGCTGGAGTCCTGCCTCTGTGATCAAAGCTCTTTCTGACCTGCCTCTGCTTTATTCTCAACAGACTCCGCAAGTCAGAGCTTATTTTCCCCATTTACAAGAGAGGGGAAAGAGGCTCTGGGGAGGTGAACCCTAAGTCACAGAGGTGGGATTCAAACTTGGGTCTGGGGGACCTCTGCTAACCTGCATGGCGCTCTTGTCCACCGTCTCTGTATCAGGGCCCAAGGCATGCTTTGCGTCACAGGCCGCACTCACTGCCTTGCTCAGCAGCCTTGTGCAGTGAGCAGCCTGCACACCCTTCCAGGGCGGTCCTGCCCCATCTTGTCCACAAAGTCTTGCGTGTGATCCAGGCTTCCTCCCTGGGGTCCTTCCTCACAAGTTTTACTGTCTCTCCTCCCAGGATAGGCTTCAGACACTTCCTGCGGGAAAATGCCTGGAGCCCACCCCACCCTCCCTCTCTCTCTTCGGAATCTAGCCAGGGTAGTCCACGCAGCCTCCTCTACCGGAAGCCTTCATTCAGCCACTTGACAACCTTTTATGAAGCACCTATCACGCTTAGGGGTCCAAATACAGCCCAGGAAGTAGAAAAGACCTCAAGCAAAAGATCCTAGGTGCAAGGTGGCACTAGAGACACCCAGAGAGGGTTAGCTATTTTCCAGGAGTCACACAGCACGCTGATCACACACGGTCAGGCCCACATGCTGGTTGGGAGTCCTCAGATGGCTTCCCCACACTGCTGGATACACAGAGCCCAGGAATCCATCACCCTTCTGGAGGCAGAGCCGCCCCGCCCTAGGACCACCCCCAGGTCTGCCTGTCGACCCTGCCATCTTGGGATAGCTAGAGGAGGCCCACCTTGTGGCCTTGGCTCCTTTTCACCTTGCCCGTGCGGCCAGTGTCAGCATCGAGGGAGATGTCTGAAAAGAGATGGGGAGAGGTTAGCTGGGCTCCCCGGTCCCCCGCCCCACCATAGTGTCCAGGTCGGGGCAAGCTTTGACCCCACCCCAAGCGCAGGAGAGCTGGGCAGCCCTGTTCTGGGGACCACACCCAACGCCTGGGAGGCCCGCCCCTGTGGCTCTGGGTTTCGAGGGACCCGACACTTGGGCTCCTGACTTTCTCACTCGTCTGCATGCCCTGAATTGCTAGCCCTTGGGGACCCTGACTCTGGAGGCCAGCACGAGGCCTGAGCTTCCAGCTGCTGGCTCTGCAGTTAGGGCCGCTGCGCGGGATCTGGCTGAACGCAGCGTGCATCTCCCCACGTTTAGTGACAAGCCTTGAGGCTCCGGGACTCTGGACGGAGGAGGCCTGCTGTGGTCTGGCTGGAGACCCGTGGGCCGTGCAGTTTCTAGGTTCCTGTGGCTGTAAGAACGGCTGGGGCTCCATGGCTGGGGGTCTGGAGCAGATGCATGGCCTCTGAAGAAGCCGAGCTCCTCGGTGGACGAGGAAGATGGCCATGGGCCTCCCTAAGCCCCTCAAGCAGCCAGCGTGGCGGGGAGAGGGCAGGGACGCGTGCTGGACCACACGCGGTACTTACCGGCGCCCGTGAGGTAGAGCACGCTGTGGCCCAGGACCCGGCCCACCGGCTGCCCGAAATAGGAGATCTTCACCTGCAGGGACATGGTCAGCCCTGCGGGGGTGGCTGAGGCGGGGGGCGGAGGGGGCACCCCAAGGGCCCTGCGTAGATGGGGGTTGGGGGCCCCAGCTGCTCCCTGCTGGTGAAGGCCCAGGGCCCACGGGCTCTGCGCCCGGATCCAGAGCCACTTTCTCCAGCTGGAGAGAGCGGATGCCTCCCCGCTGCCAGGGCTGGGCCAAGGGGCCAGGAGGGCCAGACAGAGTGGGGGTGGGTCCCCAGGGGGCAGCCGGACCCTTAGGAATCCATGGGGAGGCCAGGGTGAAAGAATGAGGGAAGGGGCAGTCGTCACCAATGACTCAGGCAAGGTAATCAGTCTCCCTAAGCCTCTGTTTCTTCATCTGTAAAATGGGAACAATGACCCTTCCCACCCCACGATCGCAGCCCATGCTCAGAGAGCTTTTCCCACAGCCCACAGGCCATGCAAAGGGCTCGACCTGGGCCTCTCAGAGAGCCCCCAGGCTGGGCCCCGTAGTCGGGGTTCAGAGGGGGAGTCTGAGCTCCAGGACCCCTGCTCTCAACAGCTGCACGGCCCTCACTTTCCCCGTGTCACTGGAGAAAAAGCTGAATCGGTGAGCCTGGGGTCACTGTGTGTGTGGCAGGTGCCTGAGGGCGAGTGAGAAGGCGTCGCATCGTCTGTGAGAGAGGTTTCCCGCTTCCTTAGGTGGGAGACGCGCGTGCATCCAGGTACGCACCTATGTCCGATGCATGCGTGCGTGTGTGTGTGCGCGCGCGGCTGTTGCTGAGGGCGCCTGTCTGCATGGGAGCGGGCGGGGCCTGTTCGGGGTCAGTGTGGAGCTGGGATCCAAGGGGGTGTCTGTGAACTTGAGGGGCGAGCAGGCAGGCTGTGCCTTTATGGGAGTACTCACTCCCGCGTGTGTGGATGCTGGCATGCCGGGTGGCTTTACAGGCTCAGGAGTCTGTGGGCTTGTGTCGGGATGTGCCGTGGATGTGGATTTGGGCGTCGTAGGCTTGTGGGGCTGGCTGACTAGGGTGGTGTGTGAGTGGGGCGTGTGTTGTCGGGGGCTCTGACCTTCTTCGGGGAAGGGACCTCTTACCTTGAGGTCGTTTAAAGCCTTACTGGCCGCATCCACGGATATGACCACGTCCACGCTGGCATCCAGGGGCCAGTGGGCCCTGCCCGTGGGCTCCGTCACCCGCGCTGGGTCATAGACCATGAAGATCTTCACCCCGGAGCTCCCAGACACCCCAAAGTTCTCAGCGCCCTCGGGCACATCACTGACAGAAAGGAGAGAGGGGAGCGTCGTGGGCGCAGAAGAGACCAGCAAGGTGGGGGGCTGCCAGGAGATGCAGACAGCACCCCTATGGCTGGGGTGGGGCGTGGGGTTGCCCCTGGACAGGAGGCCAACCCGGTTAGGCCCCAGGGCCCCATCCCAGCTCTCTGCTGATGCCCACGTGACCCACCCTGAGCCCATCACCCCTGGCTTCGGTCTCCCCATCTGCAACACGAAGGGCTTGCAGCAGAGCAAGGCTGCGAAGCTTTGTTTCAGGGGCAGAGTTGTTTCCTCGGACCTTGAATGGAACCCTGGGCAGAAGGCAGACAGAAGGGGCCTGGGGGTGATGACGGATCATAGTTTTTAACACTTCCACTCCCATAGCGGCCCCTGAAACTCCAGAGAGCAGAGATGGAACCCCTCTGGACAACCCCAACCCCACCCCTCTCCCAAAACTTCTAGCTCCGATGCTTCCAAACTCTCCAACCCAACTGGAAACCCACCTCTCACGTCCTCTGCTGCCGTCCCTGACCCCCTAGAGTGTTAGACAGCTTCCTCGCCCCGCCTGCGGGTGCTCCAGGCTGTTCCCCAACAAACAGAGCACGCTCTTCCTACGCTCAGAAGCGCTGGTCCCAGCCACACGCAGCATCATCCCAGACGGCACACGAGGCCCGCCCTGGTCAGCCCTCTCCCACCTGCAGCCCCTCCCCACTCCCGGGGCCTGCTCTTCCCCACTCACTCTGCTCAGGCCTCACTGACCTTCCCGATGTTCCCTGAAGCTGCCGGGCTGTCCCTGCCGCAGGGCCTTCGCACTGGCTGTTCCCTCCGTAGAAAATGCTTTTCCAGCAGATCCCACAAGTCCCCTCCCTCACCCTCTTCAAGGCTCAAATGTCGCCTTCTCCGTGAGGCCACCCTCCCCCCGAACACTCAGCCTTTCCCCGTCTCCCCTTCCACTCTCCTTACCTCTGTCATTCTGTTCTGATTCTTTCTTAAAAAATATTTATATTTATTTATTTGGTTGTGGTATGTGGGATCTTAGACCCGGGCTCCCTGTATTGGGAGCACAGGGTCTTAGCCGCTGGACCGCCAGGGAAGTCCCTCTGTTCTGATTCTTAATCACACTGTTAGTCGCTCAGTCGTGTCCGACTCTTTTGTGACCCCGTGGACTGTAGCCCACCAGGCTCCTCTGTCCATGGGATTCTCCAGGCAAGAACACTGGAGGGGGTTGCTATTCTCTTCTCCAGGGCATCTTCCTGACCCAGGGATCGAACCCGGGTCTCCTGCATTGCAGGCGGGGTCTTTGCCATCTGAGCCCCCAGGGAAGCCCCAGTCAGACTGTTACCTGCCGCTCATCTCTCCTGCCAGGAGCTCAGGTCCCTGAGGGCACGGAGTTTTCTCTATTTTGCGCGTTGCTGCAGCCCAGAGTCTATAACAGTGTTTGGCATGTAGCCCTTCTCATGAACACTTGTTAAATGGATGAATGGATTCAGTCTCCCCTACTCCGCCAGGGCATTCAGGCCCATCTCTACCCAGCAGAACAGCACTTGACTGACGCCGGGGCCCAGCGCAAACTTCTCCTGTTCCCCTGACGCCCCGCAGCCCCCTGGTAGCCCGGAACTCGGGGCTCCAGACAGGGAGGGTCGTGGAGCTCCTGGTGTGCCAGCCCCCAGGTGGGGGCTGCCCTCTTCGGGGCCTGCACGCTGCTTCTCACACCACAGCTGCTCCCAGCCACAGCGGAGAGGGGCCGGTCTTCTGGACCAAAGACCCAGAGGGGTGCTCTGCAAACTCGGGCTGCAGAGTACCTGAAGCCAGGCCGGCGGGCCTCCGAGGGTGCACCTGTCCTTCCTCGCTCCCTGAGTGACCCTGAGCTGTGCACCCCCCTCTGCCGTCCCTGGGGGAGGCCCCAGGTTTCCGTGAGGCCCTTGGCTGTGTAGAGTGTACGCTAGAGGGGAGCTGGACAAGGGAGCTACATGTCAAGCTTCTCCACTGCCGTCCCCCAGGACTGAGCCATCAGCCTCAAGGCCACCACCCAAGGTCAAGGCCACGTGCAGGTGTGCACCCGACTGCCAGAGGGGTCCTTCGATATAGCTCCTGTCTCCATTCTTTCCCGGACCCCTGAGAACCCAGCCAATATAAACCCCCCTGGAGAAAACAGACAGGCCTCCCTAATCCCCAGCGTGCACCGGGCCTGGTGACAATGGCGGCGACGATCACGGTTCCGATAATCCCTAGTCCCACGCAGGATCTGGTGCTTTGATGTACACCACAGCCCCACAAGGCGGTTATTATTCTCCTTGTTCTAAAGGTGAAGCTGGAGCGAGGGGCTGCCCCGGCGGTCCAGTGGTTAAGAGCCTGCCGGCCGACGCAGGCCCCACGGGCTTGGTTCCTGGCCCGGGAGGGTCCCCGTGTGCCGCTTCAAAGCCATGAAGCCCGTGCTCTGCGCCAAGAGGGCAGCCCTGCTCGCTGCAACTGGAGGAAGCCCGGGGGCAGCAGCAAAGGCCCAGAACAGCCAACAATAAAAATAAACAGTTTTTAAAATCTCTAAAGATAAGGCTTTATCTCGCTGAGTCTCGCTCCACTGAGACCGCTGACTCTAGAGAATGCCTCACCTGTGACTGGAGCCTACAGCGGCTGCAGCGCCGTCCTGATTCCGCACATGGAGTTGTGCCTGATTGGCTCATTCTTTCCCCGATAAATAAGCTGGCCTAAAGCCACAGTCACAAACGCATGTGGTGTGAAGGCTGAAGGGTCTTCTCATCTGCGCTCGAGAGGAAGAAGAAACCGAGGTGATGGAGACGCTGCCCTCCACCAGAAAGCCCCGGACGAGGACCTCCTCACAGCTCTGCGTCAATCTCAGCCCAACAGCTACAGACACCAAATTCAATCTGCATTATTCATCTTGTCTTCGTCAGTAAAACAATAAACGAAGTCCTGATTTGTAGACTTGGCCAATTTCCCTGGTGTAAACACTCCCACTAAGGTCAGCTTCAAGTTATCATCGCAACATCATTGAACCCAGAGTTGCAGAGAGATGCAAAAGAGGCCCCTACATGCCACTCTGCTACACAGACAGAGGGAGTGCTGGCGGAACGTAGGTGATGGCGGGAGGCAGGAAAATACCTGGAAACCGATGTGTGTTAAGTACTTTTTATCTTTTTTCCTTAAGTTCAGTTCAGTTCAGTCGCTCAGTCATGTCCGACTCTTTGTGACCCCATGAATCGCAGCACGCCAGGCCTCCCTGACCATCACCAACTCCTGGAGTTCACTCAGACTCATATCCGTCGAGTCCGTGATGCCATCCAGCCATCTCATCCTCGGTCGTCCCCTTCTCCTCCTGCCCCTAATCCCTCCCAGCATCAGAGTCTTGTCCAATGAGTCAACTCTTCCCATGAGGTGGCCAAAATACTGGAGCTTCAGCTTCAGCATCATTCCTTCCAAAGAAATCCCAGGGCTGATCTTCAGAATGGACTGGTTGGATCTACTTACAGTCCAAGGGACTCTCAAGAGTCTTCTCCAACTCCACGGTTCAAAAGCATCTAGTCTTTGGTGCTCAGCTTCTTCACAGTCCAACTGTCACATCCATACATGACCACAGGAAAAACCATAGCCTTGACTAGACAGACATTAGTCGGCAAAGTAATGTCTCTGCTTTTGAATATGCTATCTAGGTTGCTCATAACTTTTCTTCCAAGGAGTAAGTGTCTTTTAATTTCATGGCTGCAGTCACCATCTGCAGTGATTCTGGAGCCCCCCAAAATAAAGTCTGACACTGTTTCCACTGTTTCCCCATCTATTTCCCATGAAGTGATGGGACCGGATGCCATGATCTTTCTTTTCTGAGTGTTGAGCTTTAAGCCAACTTTTTCACTCTCCTCTTTTACTTTCATCAAGAGGAGAAGTGAAGTTCCTCTTCACTTTCTGCCATAAGGGTGGTGTCATCTGCATATCTGAGGTTATTGATATTTCTCCCAGCAATCTTGATTCCAGCTTGTGTTTCTTCCAGTCCAGCGTTTCTCATGATGTACTCTGCATAGAAGTTATATAAGCAGGGTGACAATATACAGCCTTGACGTACTCCTTTTCCTATTTGGAACCAGTCTGTTGTTCCATGTCCAGTTCTGAATGTTGCTTTCTGACCTGCATACAGATTTCTCAAGAGGCAGGTCAGGTGGTCTGGTATTCCCATCTCTTTCAGAATTTTCCACAGTTTCTTGTGATCCACACAGTCAAAGGCTTTGGCATAGTCAATAAAGCAGAAATAGATGTTTTTCTGGAACTCTCTTGCTTTTTCCATGATCCAGCGGATGTTGGCAATTTGATCTCTGGTTCCTCTGCCTTATCTAAAACCAGCTTGAACATCAGGAAGTTCATGGTTCACGTATTGCTGAAGCCTGGCTTGGAGAATTTTGAGCATTACTTTACTAGCGTGTGAGATGAGTACAATTGTGCGGTCGTTTGAGCATTCTTTGGCATTGCCTTTCTTTGGGATTGGAATGAAAACTGACCTTTTCCAGTCCTGTGGCCACTGCTGAGTTTTCCAAATTTGCTTGCATATTGAGTGCAGCACTTTCACAGCATCATCTTTCAAGATTTGAAATAGCTCAACTGGAATTCCATCACCTCCACTAGCTTTGTTCATAGTGATGCTTTCCAAGGCCCACTTGACTTCACATTCCAGGATGTCTGGCTCTAAGTGAGTGATCACACCATCGTGATTATCCAGGTTGTAAAGATCATTTTTGTACAGTTCTTCTGTGTATTCTTGCCACCTCTTCTTAATATCTTCTGCTTCTGTTAGGTCCATACCATTTCTGTCCTTTATCGAGCCCATCTTTGCATGAAATGTTCCCTTGGTATCTCTAATTTTCTTGAAGAGATCTCTAGTCTTTCCCATTGTATTGTTTTCCTCTATTTCTTTGCACTGATCGCTGAAGAAGGCTTTCTTATCTCTTCTTGCTATTCTTTGGAACTCTGCATTCAGATGCTTATATCTTTCCTTTTCTCCTTTGCTTTTCGCTTCTCTTCTTTTCACAGCTATTAGTAAGGCCTCCCCAGACAGCCATTTTGCTTTTTTGCATTTCTTTTCCATGGGGATGGTCTTGATCCCTGTCTCCTGTACAGTGTCACAAACCTCCGCCCGTAGTTCATCAGGCACTCTGTCTATCAGATCTAGGCCCTTAAATCTATGTCTCACTTCCACTGCATAATCATAAGGGGTTTGATTTAGGTCATTTATTTTTTGATTGATTTTTTTTCTTTAATTTGGCTACATCTCACAGCATGCAGGATCTTAGTTCCCTGAGCAGGAGTCAGACCTCCCCCCTGTACTGGGAGCACAGAGCTTTCACCGCTGAAGCACCAGGGAAATTGCCGCCATTGCCTTTTCAGGTTTTTCATCTTTGGTTCTGCTAGGTCTTCACCCAGCCCTCAGGGTTCTGGTGGTGGGTCCTCTTGTTATTACTGTTAAATAAGCTGCATTTAAAACAATGGTGGGGGCTTCCCAGGTGGCTCAGTGATAAAGAACCCACCTGCCATTGCAGGAGACGCAAAAGGCAAGGGTTCGATCCCTGGGTTGGGAAGCTCCCCTGGAGGAGGGCATGGCAACCCACTCCAGTATCCTTGCCTGGAGAATCCCATGGACAGAGGAGCCTGGTGGGCTACAGTCCATGGGGCTGCAAAGAGTCGGACACACCTGAGCAACTGAACAGGCAAGCAATATACAGTTCAATTTTAAATAATGGCTGTGTCTGACAACAGGCTTGCAAACTTCCTTAAAAAAAAAAGACAATCAGGTCCCCTTGGGGGCGCACCCCGCTACGCCGCTAAGTTCCGCCGCCGCCGCCGGGCCTTCCCTGGAGCGACTCCGCCTTTTACCAGGGTGACTGTGCGCTTCCTAGTTGTGCCGGGCACTCGTCCTCACTGTCTTTGCAGTGCTGGGTCTTTGTTGCTGGTGGGCTTTTCCCTGGTTGCTGCGAGCGGGCGCTACCCTCTGACTGCGGTTGGGCGTCTCTCATTGCAGTAGCGTCTCTTGTTGGGGAGCACGGGCAACGCTCCGCCTGCCTTCGCGCTTGGGTTCTCCGCATTCGGAATGCTCGGCCGGGAGCATCCCCGGGGGCTCAGTGCCTCGTCTCTTTCCCAGAGGCGCCCTGCCTGCCCTGTGTCAGGGCGGCACCACGGGCCTCACATCCCCTAACCGCGTGACCAGCTGCGTCTCCTTTCAGCCCGCGGCGCTTGTCACCTGACACGCCACGTTTACTTCACATATTTCCCTGCTGTCTCTCTCCCATTTCTCCCCCTAGAATGCAGGGAACTTTCCCGTTCTACTTTCACTAAAACTGGTCATCTCAGCACCCAGTGCGGGGCCTGGTTGTGGGCAAGAAGTACAGGAAGCCCTTGTTTTATGGACGAGGACAGGACAGCCAGGGAACGTGGAACGGTAACCAAGCAGAGCCTATGGACCTCCTGGAACAGACTTCCCCGCCCTCCTCCACATCCTCCATCTGCCTCTTGCTCGTAATAGAACTTTAGCCTCCTAGGCTTTCCTTGAGTTCCAAAGAATAAACTTAACCAGGAAATCGAGAAAATGCAGAAACGAAGGAAGACAGCCAAACAAGACCAATGACGACTTAGCCGTCCAAACATTCGAGGACCTCTACTCCTCCTCATAGACACAGACAGGGTTCTGAGCCACACCCTGGAGCGGCTTTGCAGACACTGAACCCCCCACCAGGTGGAAGAAGTTAATTGTATGCTGCCCACAAGCTCGGAGACCCAGGAGGCTGATGAGGCTGACTCACGAGAATGTCCACGATCACACACCCTACAGCCCTTTCCCTCACTCTGCCTTTAACACCTTTCAGTGAAATAGAGCACACCCTCTCACCTCATGCAGAAACTCAAGATGGCGTAAAGGCTTAGACAGAAGACACGACACCATGAAAGTCCCGGATGAGATCATCGGCGAAACATTCTCTGATATAAATTGTACCAACGTTTTCTTAGGTCAGTCTCCCAACCAAGACAATAGTAATAAAAACAAAAATGAATAAACGGGACCTAATCAAACATTTAAGCTTTTGCACAGTAAAGGAACCCATAACCAAAACCGAAAAGACAGCCTACAGAACGGGAGGAAATATTTGCAAATGATGCAACCAGCAAGGGCTTAATTTCCAAAATATACAAGCAGTTCATAAAACTCAGCAACGAAAAAAGAAAGCAACCCAACTGAAACAGAAGACCTAAGATAGACATTTCTCCAAAGAAGAAACGCAGATGGCCAACAGGCACCTGGAAAGATGCTGGACATAGCTGATTACTAGAGAAATGCAAATCAAAACTGCAATGAAGTATCACCTCACACCAGTCAGAAGGGTCATCATCAAAAAAAGCTACAAACAATAAATGCTGGAGAGAGTGTGGTGAAAAGGGAACCCTCTTGCAAACTGTTGGTGTGAATGTAAATTGAAACAGTCACTTGGAGAACAGTATGGAGGTCCCTTAAAAAAAATGAAGAATGAACTATCATATGACCCAGCAATCCCACTACTGGGCGTATACCCTGAGAAAACCGTAACTCAAAAAGACACGTGTACCCCGAGGTTCTCTGAAGCACTGTTTACACTAGCCAGCACGTGGAAGCACCCTAGATGTTCATCGACAGAGGAATGGGTCCAGGTGTGGTGCAGATACACCGTGGAGTATTATACAGCCGTAAAAAACGGAGTCAGGTCACTTTAGAGATGTGGATGGACCTAGAGCCTGTCATACGAAGTGAAGTAAGTCAGAAAGAGAAAACAATGATTCTATACTAGCCCGTCAATATGGAATCTAGAGAAAAAGTTACAGGTGAACCTATTTGCAGGGCAGGAATACAGAGGCTGGCTTAGAGAACGGATATAGGGGAGGACGGGGAAGGCGGGGCACTGAGGGGGCAGCGTTTACATACACAAACTGCAGTCCGTAAAGTAGACGCCCAGTGAGGCGTGAAGCATCACTGAGAACAAAGCTAGGGGAGGCGCTGGAATTCCGGCTGAGCTATTTCAAACCCTAAAAGATGACGTTTTAGAGTGCTGAGCTCAATGTGTCAGAAAATTTGGAAAACTCAGCAGTGGCCACAGGACGGGAAAAAGTCAGTTTTCATTCCAGTCCCAAAGACAGGCAATGCCAAAGAATGTTCAAACTAGACTTCATTTCACATGCTAGCAAGGACATGCTCAAAATCCTTCAAGCTAGGCTTCAGCGGTACCTGAGTTGAAGGTGTACAAGCCAGGTTTAGAAAAGGTAGAGGAACCAGAGATCAAATTGCCAACATTTGTTGGATCATAAAGAAAGCAAGGAAATTCCAGAAAAATACCTACTTCTGCTTCATCGTCTATGCTAAAGCCTTTGACTGTGTGGATCACAACAAACTGTGGAAAATTCTTCCATTGATGGGAATACTAGAGCACCTTGCCTGCCTCCTGAGAAACCTGGATGCGGGTCAGGAAGAAACAGAGCTGGGCATGGAACAGTGGGCTGATTCAAAACTGGGAAGGAGTGCGACTAGGTTGCATATTGTCGCCTTGTTTATTTAAGTTCTGCGCAGAGCACATCAGGCAAAATGCCAGGCTAGGTGATTCACAGCTGGAATCAAGACTGCCAGGAGAAGTATCAACAGCCTCAGATGTTCAGATGATACCACCCTAACGGCAGAGAGTGAAGAGGAGCTAAAAAGCCTCTTGATGGGGGTGAAAGAGGAGAGTGAAAAAGCAGGCTTAAAACTCAACATTCAAAAATGAAGATCATGGTATCTGGTCCCATCGCTTCACGGCAAATAGATGGGGGAAAAGTGGAAACAGTGGCAGATTTTATTTTCTTGAGCCCCAAAATTACTGTGGATGGTGACTGCAGCCAGGATATTGAAAGATGCTTGCTCCTTGGAAGAAAAGCTATGACCAACATAGGCAGTGTATCAAAAAGCAGAGACATCACTTTGCCAAGAAAGGTCTGTATAGTCAAAGCTATGGTTTCTCCAATAGTCATGTACAGATGTGAGATTTGGACCATAAAGAATACTGAGTGCTGAAGAGCTGATCCTTTGAACTGTCTTGCTGAAGACTATTGAGAGTCCCTTGGACTACAAAGAGATCAAACCAATTAGTCCTATAGGAAATCAACCCTGAATATTCATTGGAAGGACTGATGCTGAAGCTAAAGCTCCAATGCTTTAGCCACCTGGTTCAAAGAGCCGACTCATTGGAAAAGACCCTGATGCTGGGAAATATCGAAGGCAGGAGGAGAAGGGGACGACAGAGGATGAGATGGTTGGATGACATCACTGATCCATGGACATGAATTTGCGCAAACTCTAGGAGATGGTGAAGGACAGGGAGGCCTGGTGTGCTGCAGTCCATGGGGTTGCGAAGAGTCAGACACGACTTAGCAACAGAGCAAGCAAGTGGGAAACTCCTGCAGAGCACAGGGAGCTCAGCGTGCGCTCTGTGATGACCCAGGGAGGTGGAGGGAGGCTCTGGAGGGGGGTATGTGTACACACACAGCTGCTTCACCTTGATGTACAGCAGAAGCCAGCTCAACATTGCAAAGAATCATATGCCAAAATGAATAAATAAATAAGTCTACGAGCAAAAACTAAAAATGCAATTACCGTATGATCCCACATTCGCACTCCTCGGCACACATCTAGACAAAACTGTAATTCAGAAACATACGTGCATCCCTGCATTCACAGCAGCACTGCTCACAGTGGCCGAGACATGAGAACAGCGTGAGTACCCACCAACAGGTGAACGGATAAAGAAGACAAGGTACATGTACACAGCAGAATACTACTCAGCCATGAAAGAGGAGCTTCCCAGGGGGCACAGTGGCCAAGAGCAGTCCCGCCAGTGCAGGACACACGGGAAACCTGGGTTCCATCCCTGGGTCGGGACGGTCCCCTGGAGGAGGGCACGGAAGCCCACTCCGGTGTTCCTACCTGGAGAGTCCCATGGATAGAGGAGCCTGGCGGGCTGCAGTCCATAGCGTCTGAAAGAGTCGGACACGACTGATGAACTGAGTGCACACAGCCTCAAAGAGAATGAAGCGATGCCTTCTGCAGCAGTGTGGTGAGACGAGAGATTATCACACCAGGTGAAGCAAGTCAGGAAGAGAGAGAGAGGTCCTGCATGATACCACTTACACGTGGACTCTAAGTTATGACACAGATGAGCCTGCCTGTGGAGCAGAAACAGTCACAGACACAGAACAGGCTGGTGGTTGCCTGCGGGGAGGGGTCGGGGGAGGGCTCAAGCGGGAGGCTGGGTTAGCAGATAAAACAGACAGCAAGGTCTCACTGGATAGCGCAGGGAGCCACCTTCAGAATCCTATGATAAGGACGCCCCTGGGGGTCCAGAGATTAAGAACCCGCCTTGCAGTGCAGGGGACTTGGGTTTGATCCCTCGTCAGGGAACTAAGATCCCACAGGCAGAGCGTCCAGGTGCCTCAAGGGAAGATCCTGCATGAAGCAATGCCGCTGAGACCCGAGGCAGCCAAATAATTAACCAGTTTAAAAAATACTCCATGATAAACCATAATGGGAAAGAATATGGGAAAGAGTGTGTCTTCATGCATTACTGAATCACTTCGCTGCACAGCAGAAACTAGCTCATTGTAATAAATCAACCAGACTTCATCCAGAAAATACTAGGAGACAACACACCCAGCACCCGTCTCCATTACCCTGTCTTTAAAAACCTTTCCCTCCGCACTACCCAGGACTTCAGGTCTTTCAAGCAGCAGCTTCCTGGACCCCTCGCTGTGCCTGCAGTTAACTCTGCGCTTTCCTTCACCACAGCCCCATGTCAATAGGCTGGCTTTCCTGTGCACTGGGGAGCGGGCCCAAGTGTGGCTCGGGGGACAGAATGGCTTTCCCTGGACCACCCAGCTGGCAGGTTGGTTGAGCATGAGTTTGAATTCAATCGATCCAGCCCCAGGGCCCCTGCTCGTACACCCCAAGAGCAAGTCAGCAGGAGCCCAGTGCGTCTAGCTGACTGCAGAAGGGTTTCCAGCTCCGTGGAGAGCCTGTCACTGCTGACACAGCCCTTTCAAGGGAAGCAGGGCTCCTTGGAGCCAATCCCCAGCTTTGGGCACAGGTTGCCATTTCCAAGTCACAGCCCTGGGCACACAACCCGTTATTTGGAATCTTGGTAGGACATAATAATAATAATGATGTAAGAAGGGGTGGGAAGGGATAAATTTGAAGACTGGGATATAAACACTACTATATATAACATGGGCTCTCCTGGAGGCTCAGAATCCATCCACCAATGCAGGAAACTCAAATTCAGTCCCTGGGTCAGGAAGACCCCCTGGAGAAGGAAATGGCGACCACTCCAGGATTCTTGTCTGGGAAATCCCATGGACAGAGGAGCCTCCGCAGGCTACAGTCCATGGGGTTGCAAAGAGTCGGACACAACTTAGCAACTCAACAACAGCAAATGTATAAAATAGGTGACTAATAAGGGCCTGCTGTATGGTGCTCAGTGCTCTGTGATGGCCTGCAGGGGAACGGAATCTGCGAGAGAGTGGCTCTATGTGCATGTGTAACTGAGGCACCTTGCTGTACAGCTGAAACCGACACGGCATTGTAAATCAGCTCAGTCGTGTCCGACTCTCTGCGACCCCACGGACTGCAGCCCGCGGGGCTCCTCTGTCCACGGGGTTCTCCAGGTGAGACAACTGGAGTGGGCTGCCGTTCCCTTCTCCAGGAGACCTTCCCGACCCAGGGATCGAACCCGAGGCTCGTCGGTCTCCGGCACTGGCGGGCAGGTTCTTTATCGCTAGCAGCACCTGAGATCAGCTCTGACTCCAATAAAACCTTTAATAATAACGTAAGGAGAGGGGCCGTCAGGGCCTCCCGAGCCCAGCCTGGCCCCCTGCAGTCTGGACCTACCTCCAGCCTTCCCCCGCCGCTCCCATCCAGCTCACCCCTCTCCAGGTGCTGGGGTCCTGGTCTTCTTTCTCCCTCCAGGGGCCAAGGGAGTCGCTACAAGGATGGACGCTGGGGAGAGGAGGCTTCCTGCAGGAGGCGCCTGACGGGCAGGCCGGAGGGAGGCCGGGCAGGTCTCCCTGCTCTCTGGGAGGCGCCTGTTCAGGCCCCACTCCTTCCCCCATCCAGGTTCCTTCCCTAGTGCTGCCTCTCAGGGTGAAAAAGACAGGTGTCTGCGGTTGGCCCAGCAGGAGGAGTTTTTGTTGTTTTGTGTGTGTGTGTGTGCGCGTGTGTGTGCGTGTGTGTGCATGTGCGTGTGTGTGCGTGTGTGTGCATGTGCGTGTGTGTGCGTGTGTGTGCGCACACACATGTGTGTTTGCCGACCTCTGGGGAGGGCCTCTGTCTCCCGCATCTACAGGCTGTGCCAGGCCGGCCCCTGGCCGTCCAGATTCTCATTCCCTTGGTGTGCCCCCTTCTCCCCTGTCCCAGGCCTTCAGGACGGGCTCTCAGAGCCTTTCCTCCCCTCTCAGACTCCTGGGTCTGTGGGTGGAGCTGAGCATTAAGGGTCGCTCTGGGGGTGGAACAGGCAGGCGTCGGCATTGGTGGGCCGCAGGCCGCCCACAGTGGGACTTGTCTCCGCTGCTCCTGAGCTGATTTGTGGCTCACCCGATCCACGAGCCAGAACCACCTCCCGGCACTCTCACTCCCCACCAACTCATCGGCAGCTGTGTGGTCCAGTCTCCCGGACCAAACCCCGGCATGCAGCTCTGGCGTGTCTCCAGACCCAGAGTCAAGTAAGGACCTGGCTTTGAAAGTGCCCCTTTATTAAATGAAGGGACTAGGTCACTACCATGCCAGAGACACCAAGTCTGCCGGTATCATCACTGCCATCAGCTTTATGCCACTGCCACTGCCAGGCTGATGAGCCTGTGAGCGCGTCCTCCGACGCACAGCTGGGGTGGGGATGGGAGAGGCAGCCTTCTGCACTCTTCAAAATGAAATGAAATGAAAGTCGCTCAGTCGTGTCCAACTCTTTGCGACCCCATGAACTGTAGTCCATGGGATTCTCCAGGCCAGAATACTGGAGTGGGTGGCCTTTCTCTTCTCCAGGGGATCTTCCCAACCCAGGGATCAAACCCAGGTCTCCCCCACTTCAGGTGGATTCTTTACCAGTTGAGCTCCTCCAAATGCCACCCCTTCCGTGGAGGAGACCATGGGCTGTGTGAGGCGTATGGCCTGGGATTCAGTTACTCTGCTGCTCTGAGCCTCGATTTCCCTCCTCAGTAAAATGGATGTAATCCAAAGAGCTACTTCCCAGGGCTGCTGGGCAGATTCCGTTAGAAAAGTACTTGGCATGGGACTTCCCTGGCGGTCTGGTAGTTAAGACTCTGATCTTCCAAAGCAGGGAGCATGGCTTCAGCCCCTGGTCGGAGAACTAAGATCGCACATGCCTTCTGGTGTGGCCAAGAAGTAAACATTTTTAAAAGGAGTGAGACATACTGAAGTGCTTGGCATACAGTAGGTGCTTAAGTGTTTGGTGCCATCACCGCTGGTACTATCACTCTTCCTGGAGCCCCCAGCAGCCCAACCCAGTCGGGCCAGGACCCTGTCTCCTTCCCGTGCCCTGCAGCCCTGGTCCAGACTCTCCTTGCAGCCCCTTCACAGTCTGTGTCACCCAGAACAGCGCCCTGACTCATCCTCACCCTGGGCCCCGGCTCAGAGCAGGGCCGGGTTCACCAGGTTAATCAAGCGGCTGC
Source organism: Budorcas taxicolor (assembly GCF_023091745.1). Lineage (NCBI taxonomy): Eukaryota > Metazoa > Chordata > Mammalia > Artiodactyla > Bovidae > Budorcas > Budorcas taxicolor. Next base: position 179,734,121 of record NC_068911.1, read on the forward strand.
GAGGAGCATGGAGTCAGCTCTTAGAGGATCTCACAAGGGAGGCACAGAGGATGGGGAAGGGAGTCAGAGCAACAGTCATTCCCACCCGGCTCACTCGCTTTAACTGCGTGCATGCCCACCCGCCTGGTCAGGCATGAGGACAGCACGCTCCACGGGTGATACTGGGTAGGGCAATACCAGGGTGGCATTTTCAAGCACGTAGTATGTGCCAGGGGGCTTCCCAGGTGGAGCAGTGGTAAAGAACCCTCCTGCCAATGCAGGAGGTGCGAGAGGCATGGGCTTGATCCCTGGGTCAGGAGGATCCCCTGGAGGAGGAAATGGCAACTAACTACAATATTCTTGCCCAGAAAATCCCAGGGTTGGAGGAGACTGTCGGGCTACAGTCCATGGGGGTGAAGAGTCAGACATGACTGATCACGCACACCCTGTGTGCTCGGCACGTTGTCAGGTTCTGACACCTGTGATCTTATCTACACTATATAGCAACCCTCTTAGGTACGTGTGGCTGTCCTCGTTTAGCAGTGGAGGAAATCTTTTCAGCGAGGCTGAGTACCCTTCCTAGGGCCACACAGCTGGCAGAGAATGGAAGGGGTAGCAGGCTTGCCTTCTCTCCTGCACTGTCCCGGCCAACATTAAAAGGCGTGTGCGTGCCCTTAGCGTGTTCCTGGTGGGGACTGGAGGAAGGAGATAGCCAGAGGAGATGTGGGAAGCGAAAAGGGAAGCCCTGAAACCTTGCCACACAAGCTATTTTATAGGATCCCCTGGGAGCTGGCAGGATGTGGGGCTCTAAGGCAGGAAGACCACGTGCCCTCCACCCCCTCCACACACCCCAACTTTGCAGGGGTGAAGTCCGTGCCAACCAGTAGGATGGTATGACTTTCCAGCCCCTTTCTACCCTTAAAACAATGAGACTCTGGAGTATCTTTACAGGCCTTGGGTGAGAGAATGGTCCCAGAGGTCATCCTGGCCAGCTCCCTGCCCACTGCAGAACTCTGTGCTTGAACATTTCCTGTGACAGGGAGCTCACTACCTCCACAGTTTGGTGCTTTGACAGCTCAGGGAAAGAAATTAGGAAGTCTTTCCTTTTGCTCGGCTGCAACCTGCACCCAGAAGCTTCCTCCTACTGGGGTGCCACAGGCCACACTTCATCTCAGCTACTCGGAAACTGACCACCTGCTCCCTGGGGAGGGGAGAGACAGGGCAGTCATGGGGCCTCTCCCATGTTGTCCACCCCATGCTTGGACCACACCAGCACCTGGGGATGATCCTGGGGGTCAGGGGGCCCCTCTGCCCAGCCGACGGTCTGGGCGGGCAGGGCAGACTGGTGCTGACCCAGCCTCCAGCTGGGGGAAAGGGTATGGGCTGGCGGCAGAGAACCAGGGTGTGTTGGAGGCTTGAGCAAGACACTGTGCTGGAGAGAGGCCGGGACGGAAGGGGACTAATGCGACCGGATGGAAAGGCTGAGGAGCAGGCTGGTAGGCAGCCCTTGGGCAGAGCAGACTGGCCAAGCCTGTGGCTTCCCCTTCACACCTGATCAGCCACATGCCTGCCCGGGAAGGGCCGCCCTCCAGGTGTCCTGGAGTTGACCTGACAAGTCCTGTCCGGCGCGGCCAGCTCTGGGGGTCCTTCTGCTGGGGGCCGAGATCTGCTATGGCCAACAGTCCCCGGAGGCGGCCAGCCCTAAAGGACACAACTCCCTCAGGAGCTCACGAGGGCCGCTCCGCCTCAACACAGATTTCCTGAGCACCCGCTGTGGCAGGGGCCACCTGGGCACAGGAAAGCAGAGATGAATCACCCTAGCCCGCCCTCACGGGACCCGCCCAGGGCAGGCACAGCACGGTCTCCAACGTGCTTTCGCGCTGCTCTGATTCCATCCCTGAGGCCCCTGCCTGCTGAGCAGGGCGGTGACCAGGCTTCTCATTTTACAGGTGACAGGAAAGTCACAGGGAGGCCACACATGGGGCGGGGCCTGAGATTTGCCTTCACTCAGGTCTGACCCCAAAGCTCATCCTCTGCCCTGCGCCCACCACCCCCGCGGAAACCCAACCACACAGAGGATTCCCCAGCAATGAGCGGGCTGTGTGACTCTGCGCAAGCCTCTCGGCCTCTCTGTGTCTCCGTCTTTGTCCGCAAAACGGGGATCTCAGGAGTCGTCACCGCGTAAGCTCGCTGTGAGACTTGACTGAGAGAGTGCCGTCCGCGTCACGTGACACTCTCGCCAGGGGCCTGGGCAGCAGGCAGACCTAGGGAAGAGGATCCTGGCTCCCCCTTCACTCTCGGGCCTGGCCAGAAACCAGGAGAGCGATTCAGCAGTGAGCGTCCACATCCTGAAGGCTCTCTTAGCCCCCAGACTTAGGTGGGAGGCCCTCGGGGGTGGGCATAGGTTGTCTCGTCTCCAGGTGCCTCAGCACAGCACAGAGCTGGACAAGGAGCAGCTGTCTCAAAACGTCTAAGGGACCGCAGCGGGGTAAAGGGCACAGACGGCTCAGAGCCCTATGTGGCTTTCTCTATGGGCCTGCCCAGGTGCTGGCTGTGGCTGACACAGCTGGGGGGGGTGATGAGGCTGGCGGATGCCCCATCACAGGCTGGGATTGCCCCCTGCGTGCAGAACCACCCCAGGGGCAGCTGCGTCATGCCCCTTTCTTTCCTTTCCAGAGAGACCTGACGCCCTGGCATTGCCCAGCTAAGGCTGCACCCAGGGAGCCTCCACAGAGGGCCTGGGCCGGGCCCTCCTCCTCTGGAACCCCTGCCGGCCCAGGGATGGAGGCTGGAGATGGCGGGGGGCAGCTTTCATCCCAGGAGAGGCAAACAGGGGCTGGGGGCAAGGACATCTCAGAGACGAGCCCTGAATGGAAAGTCAGAATCGCGGCTCACTCCTCTCCGCTCAGACTGTCTCCCCTTCTGCTCCAGAGGGACTGCACGGCTGTGCTCCTCAGACCATGCCGCTGCTCATCTGTGGAAAGGGGGCCAAACTCACAGGCAATGTCACCCCTTCTAGCACACGGCTGTGCTCCTCAGACCATGCCGCTGCTCATCTGTGGAAAGGGGGCCAAATTCACAGGCAACGTCACCCCTTCTAGCATGGGAGGACACAGGCACAGAGAGGCTGGGTGACTAGCCCAAGGTCACACAGCCCGCAGGACCGCGACGGGTCATCAGCCCTCCTGCGCTCAGCGGTCACCAAGCAGCTGCATCAATGGGACCTCCTCCTCGAGGCCCAGTCAGCGTGGGGTCCAGCCTCCTCCCTCGTCTGTGTCCGGAAGCCCCAGCCTCCTCCCCCCGATGCCTGTCAGCCTGGCGCAGACCACAGCCTCAGCAGGCTCTTCCTGAGGAATTCCTAACCTTCCCTTTGCCCACGCTCCCAGCAAAGTGATGGAGACCCAGGTGGGAGCCGAGGGGTCCTGCACATGGTTGGGAGTGTGCGTTGGAGAAGCGCTTGGCAGGGCTTCAGGCGGCCTTGGGCTCAGACGCAGGGTGGCGGGGTTCTCTGCTCTGGGCCCGGGTGCACTGCAGACTCAGCTTTGGTCTGCCCCTGCCAGGCTCCAGCAGGCCCCAGCTCCCTCACCCCGGTGGTGGCGTTTGGGATCCCCACCACCACCCGCAGCCCACAGCTGAGGCCCCTCCTGGGCTCCCCGGGGGCTGAGGTCCTCGGCTGGGTGTGGCCTTGCCAGTCCCTTCCGGCCCCACACCCTACACCCCACACACCTTTGAGCATCAGGACCACTTGGCGGAGGTCCTGCTTAGAACCCACAGCAAAGCGAAAGAAAGCGTCTCTGGACCAAGCAAAGCGGAGGACCACACATCACAGGGGAAGCGTCTGGGGGCCGAGGAGGCACCTCCATCGGGGGTGAGCCACCACCGCCCTTCCCTCCTCTTCAGTCTTTTCTCAGGGTCCACCGCCAGACCCTGCCCGCCCAGGGAGAGAGGAAGCTGGGAGCTGCGGGGGGAGGAGAGGGAGGTGGGGTTGGAAGAGGTGGGAGCAGGAGGCGGAAGAGAAGCCGGTCAGGCACGGGGGAGGTTCCGAGACCAAATGGCGGGGAGGAGAAGCGGGGCGAGGGTGGCACCGGGCAGCGGCTGTGGGGAGGAAAGAGAGACTGACAAGCTCTGTCTCAGGACAGGGGGCGGCGCGGGGCCAGGAGGCCGGGGCATCCGGAGACTCCGGGGCTGGCTGACCGCCGGTGCCCTCTCTGAAGCCAGGATTGCACATTTCAAGAAGTCACTGTCCATCATTTCGGATCCAGATTGGGTGTGGCCGCTGCTGGCTCCCAGGACCTTGCAGAGAACCCCGACCTCATACCTTCCAAGAACGCTCCAATCTGAACGCTAGCCTCACTTCCCGGAAAGAAATGGTACAGTCACAGGAGGGAACGAGGAGGAGGGGGGTTTCTCCCTGGAGCTTAAACCCGGGCCCCCGCCCGGCACCGGGAGCCTGTCGGTCATCATGAGCTAGTGTTGGGCACCAGGCCTGTAATCACCCCACGAGGAGCACAATTACGCTTCACAGTACTTCTGCACAAGTTAAAAGCATTAATTTACTCAGTATAAACATCAGAAATACACAGACCACAAGTTTTACAACTCCGTTTAGGCATGTCGGGTTCTTGAAAAGCAGGGAACCCCAGAGAAAGAAGCGGTTTGGATCTTTTCTCCCGCTCACCTGAGAGGCCCTGAAGAGACCCTCCCCACCCCCCGCGCCCGGGCTCTTGGAATTCCAGCCATCTCGGGTCTAAGAGTCTATCTGGGTTTGAGGCTTGTGCGGGGCTGGGGGAGGCTTAGAAAAAGCTCCAGGAGACCATCCCAGCCTCACCGGGCCAGCCTTCCCCTCCATCCCCAGGGACAAATGTTTGCGTGGTCTCCAGCCCGGGGCTCTGATTCTGGGCAGACACGGAATACCGGCCGGGATCACTAATGCATTCCCGACGCCACGTCCTGCTTTTTGGCAGAAGTCCTCCGGGGACCGCCTCCAGGCAGGGAAAACAGAGACGGTCCGGGCTGTCTGGCCAGACGCAGGGGGTCGCCAGCCCGCCAGGTTGAGAGAGCAGGGTCTGTAGCACACGGTATTTCTAGGGCTCCTCAGCCTGGGGCACCCCAGGACACACTGTTCTCCCAAAACAGGTGTTTCCCCAAATAACCAGTCTGGAGCACACACGGGGGTGTTAATCGCTTCCCGTGACATCACTCCCACACGCCCATCCCCAGCAGCTCCGGAGGGCAGGACCTCAGCCCAGGTGACTGGCACTCCCCTCTCTGGGGGGCGTCCCCCTTCTCCCAGCAAGGCCAATCAGAGGCCCCTAGCTCAACCTCAGCTGGGGTGGGAGAGCCTCGAGTTCACCAAGTACAGCCCCTTCCTCTAGCCAGCCAGGGCCCCGGAGTGGGCTTCAGGACCCCCTGCTCCCGTTCTTCTTGGCCACGTGTGGGATATTCGTTCCTGGACCAGGGATCAAGCCCACAGCCCCGGTGCTGGCAGCCTTAACCGTTGGACCGCCAGGAAGTCCCAGGCGCCTCTTCAAACCTTCCGAGGGGGACGAGCCACGCCCCTCCCTCCACCCGTCTCGACGACTCCACCTCGCCGGGTCCCACCTATCAGAGACCTCAGAGGCCAGAAGTTCTTCTCAAGGTCTACTTTGGAAACAACTTGTCGCAGAACTAACTTCTGTTTCCCAGAGCCCCTCGCGGCTGTGACGCTAGTCCCCATCAGCATCCAGGGTGAGGGCTCCTGAAGGACCTCGGGCGCGGGTCCCCCACGCTGCTCACCAGGACCCCACAGCAGCCCCTGCGCGCAGAGTCGGACCACCAGGCAGCTTCCCTGCGCCCGCGGTGGGGCTGCAGCCCTCCCTGGGGATGCCAAGGGGCTTGGTGACCCCAAAGGAGGTTTCCAGGCGCATTGCCCCGCGTACCCACCACACAGCCCATCTGCCTTCTGCTCCTCCACCCTCTGAGACATGATGGGAGGAAAGCGGCCCCAGAGAGCTGTCAGAGCTGTGGCACGGCCCCTCCCACAGGGCAAGGGCCCCACACAGGCAGGCTCACGTTTATTGCCCTCCCCCAACCCACTATCGGCATTTCCCAGGTGGCACAGTGGTGCAGAATCCCTCTGCCAATACGGGAGATACAGGAGACCAGGATTCCATCCCTGGGTCGGGAAGATCCCCTGGAGCAGCAAATGGCAACCCGCTCCAGTGTTCTTGCCTGGGAAGCCTCATGGACAGAGGAGCCTGGCAGGCTACGGTCCACGGGGTGGCCAAGAGAAGGACCCGGCTGAGCACACGCGCACCCTCAACTCATTACCATCAGTGATCTTGCTCCCCCATTTGTCAAGTGAGGAAACAGGCTCAGAGAAGCATGGCAGCTTGCTAGGGCCCCCCAGCCACCAACGGAGCTAGAAGGAGACCCCGAGTCTGTCCAAGCCAAGTGTGGGTGCTTTACCACCAGCCTGAACTGAACAGGGGACTCAGCTCACCCTGCCGGGGCCCAGAGAGGGCCTGCGGCTTGGCACACGCCAGACAGCAGGTCAGTGGCAGAAGCAGAAGCAGACTCCCATCTCCTGGCTCCCAGTCAGAGGCTTCTCAGAAGGGCCTGAGGTTCTGCAGTTCCCTTCTAGAAGCAGCCATCCCCTGGGAGAAGAGCAGGGGTGGAATAGGAAGACGGGGCTCACTAGAGACCCTGTCCCCACTCTTGATGGTAAAGCATAGTCGCCAGATAAAGTACGAGCTAAATCTGAATGTCAGTTACTTTTAAAAATACAAGTATGTCCCACGCAATACACTAAAAAAAGTTATTTTTTAACCTGAAATGTAAACTGGGTGTCCTGCATTTTCATTTGCTGAGTCTGGCAACACTGTGTTTAGAGGACAGGAGAAAACGGGGTCTTCGCTGGCTGCCCAGATGCAAGAGAACTGCCCCAGGCCAGGGCCCCCAGGACAACTGGGAGCTGAGGCCTGGCCCCTGGGGCACCTGGCTCCCCGCGCCCCCGAGGTCCCCGCCCCAGAGCCAGGGCAGAGGCGGCAGAAGGGGCCCTGGGGGCGGGGGGCCCCCTGAGGCCAGGTGAAGCTGGGCCGGCTCAGATCCCAGCTTGTACCAGACCCCAGCTCCCACCTGCTCTGGGAGGCAGACCCTCCTCGCCTTGACTGTGCCCTCCCCGCCGACGGGGCTCTGGGCGCATCTGGTCTAGCAGGACTAGAGTTGTGTCAGAGCTGAGAGGCCCCCGGAGGCCCCCAAGTCCAGCTCCCCCGCGGCTAAGCGGGGAAACACACTGGGCTGGGTCCTGGGCCCTGCCCCCAGCCTCATCCCCATCACCCTCTTGCAGACACAAGCGCCAGGCTCCTCTGGGCGCCTCCCTTTATGCGCAGACAGGAACAGACACCCCGGGCCTGCTCTCAGCCCTCTTTCTTTGCCAGCACGCTCACTCCTTCCCCAGCTCGTCCCTCCTCATCCCAGTGGTCCTGGCTGGCCTCCAACCACCAAGCTGCCACACGCCGCCCCTCCGCCTCAGAGAGAGGGGCTGTCGGCAAGAAACGGAGGGCAGAATCAGCAACAATTCGTTCTGACGCTCTGCCCGTGTTCCGCTGGGATGTCAGAACGCAGAACCCAGACCCCAGCGCGCGGCCCCAGGGCTCAGAGCTGGAACCCTCGCCCAAGGGCTCGAGGCCAGAGACGGGACCCGTGCCGGAGCCGGGGCCCCAGCAGGGACCTGCAGCCTCTCCCTCTCTGGGTGCTACAGCAACTCCACCGGCTCTGCCTTCACAACGGCCCCGCGCCAGCATCCTCCACAGTGCCTGATTCGGCCTCCGGGGGCCACCCGCTGCTGCAGGTGCCCAGCCCCGCCCAGCCCTCTGCCAGCCAGGTGGGCGCCCCTCGGCTCTCACCTGTGAACGTCCAGGTGTGTCTCGACCCCCACAGCACACACGGCGTAGCTGGGCTTCTTTGGGGACAGCCGCACGGCTCTCTGCTGGGCCATCTCGACCCACTGGCGTCCAACCGCTGTGCACCCTGCTCCCCGGCTCCGCTCCCAGGCACCTCGTTGCCAGGAAGGGGCGTGAGTTCTGACAGGCTGGCGCTTTCCTCCTCCCTTTTAATTTCATCCTGTGACCTGAAGAGCCTGCCCGAGCCTGGTCCCCACCTCCTGGCCCCATGCCATCCCTCTTGGCCTGTCAATCCAAGAGGCTCAGGGAGGAGGTACCAAAAGCCTCCCTGGGGAATGGGGAAGGGAGGCTTCAGCTGAGGCCCCCGGCGGAGCAGAGCTCGGCTGCCAGCAGAAGACAAGCCCCCCCGCCCCCAGCCCCTGCCCCCTGCTCCAGCTTAGCTTCCATCCTCAGACTCTCGGCAACTGAGTCCACGCAGCCAGGACGCGGTGATGGCAGCCGTTTCCGAGGGCCCTGCCTGAGCGGCCTGCAGATGTCGTCTCATAGGCGAGCACTTCACTGACCAGGGGTTCTTGCAGAAACTGTTGCCCGTGGGCTTCCCTCGTGGCGCCGATGGTAAAGAATCCACCTGCCGTGAAGGAGACCCAGGTTCAGTCCCTGGGTTAGGAAGACCCCCTGGAGAAGGAAAGGGCAACCCACTCCAGTATTCTTTCCTGGAAAATCCCACGCGCAGAGGAGCCTGGCAGGCTACAGTCCACGGGGTCACGAAGAGTCGGACACGACTGAGGGACTAACTCTGCAGTTCACTTCAGGGCCTGTGGCCAGTGATTTGTTACGTGGGTAAATACTGAAACATCTCCAGTTAATAACTCTGGGGTAACAGAAGACCTATTAATACATCCCTGGTCAATCAGACGTTAAGGAATCAGTGCATAAAAGCACAGAGCGATCAGGCTGTCCGGGTTCAAATCCCAGCTCTGCCACTTAACAACCTATGACCTTGGCAGGTTCGCCAACGTCTTTAAGGCTCCATTTCTCCACATGTAGGATGATGATTGTAGCCTGGTACCTGCTCCATTGGACTGATGTGGGCATTACCTGAGCTAAGTGTAGGAGGGTTCACGCAGTGCCCAGGGCCTAGTATCCACTAGAGGAAATGCTGGCAGCTATGACTGGTCTCCTCATTTCACAGGAAGAGAACCGCGGCTGCCAATCACACCACTCGTCAGCACCAGAGCCATGGCCAGACCCACTGACTCAACACACCACGCCATCCCCAGGGCTGACGCCTTTGCCCCCGACTCCAGAGACGGCGGGAGCCACCCCAGGTCGGCCAGCCTGTGGGGGAGGACACTTGGAAAGGGGCTCAGAGCAGTGGGCTGGGTTACGTGTTTCTGAAAATCCCCTCCTTGCCACTCCAGCAAGCACTGGCCTCCACCTGTTCTCAGTGTTGGTGGAATTTCATTTGTTCGCTTGACAAACATCTATGGAGCACCTAGGCGCCCCTTTAGGCGATGGCGGCGAACTGTGAACAAAACAGACCACCATCCCTGCTCTGGTGCCATTTATATCCTCAGACAAGTAAAGGTGCGTAAGTAAGGTGTGGGAGACGGCAAGCAGTGTAGCGATGCTCTTCTGCGTTACCCAGGCAGGAGCTGGTGATGGCTTGGTCCTGGCGGTAACTCTGAAGGTGGTGAGAAGCGGCTGAATCTTGAATGCATTTGGAAGATGGAGCTGAGGTTTGCTGACGGGTTGGAGGTGATGTGAGAGAAGGAGAGGGGTCAGGGGTAAATGGGGTGGTTTGCGTCCCAGTAACTAGGTGGCTAGAGCTGCTGTCAGAGAGATGGAGAAGGGGTGGGCAGGTTGGGCCGGGGGATCAGCCATTCAGGGTTGGGTCTGCCAGACACGAGGCATCCGTTAGAGTCCTGAGTGGGGACAACTAGTTTCAGAGGACACGCTTCCTCCGTGCTGGGCAGAGGACACGCTTCCTCCGTGCTGGGCATGGGCGGGGGCAGGGGCACTGAAAAGGAGGAAGCTGCCCCAGGAATTACAGGTTCACCCTTCAAAGCCACAGGTCCTCTCACTCCAGGAAGTCACTGCGCAGAGTGAACATCCCACATCCACAGGTCCAGGGTGGGAGGATGAGAAGCCAAGAGAGACAGAGAGAGGAGAAACGCCTTGTCCCAGGAGCTGCCGTGCTGATGGGGAAGGAGGGGGACACAGTCCCCGCCTCCAGAAACAGCAGCCTGATTAGGGAGAAGGGGATCACAGGAACGGCATAAACGTTTATTTGATCTCCAAGGGCTTCCTGGAATGGCCTGGCTTGCGGCCGGCATGCCTGATTGCAGATGTTCCCCTCTTCTTTTTGCTGCACTGAGTCTTAGTCGCCGTGTGCCGGGTCTTAGCGGTGGCATGCAGAATCTAGTTTCCTGACCAGGGATCGAACCCATGCCCCCCGCTTGGGAGTGCAGAGGCTTAACCCCTGGACCACCAGGAAGACCTCATACCTATTGCAGATGCTCTGGATCTGCGAAGTTCATCCCACCCACAGGCTCTCAGGCAGAGTCTGGGTTTGCCCCCACAGGAACGGAACCTGGCAAAGCAGCGCTTGAGGGGTACGTGATGGTGTTGTTTCCCTCACCTTCACTCCTCCGCATCAACCAAGACCTGAGCCATTTTATCGGTAATGCAGTGTGGAGCGTGAAAAGCGGGTTCCTGAAGAGTATGTGGGGATATTCTCATTAGAGAAGGATGGCTGGGTGGGTGGATGGGTGGGCGGGTGGCGGGGGGGGATGGATGGGCGGATGGGTGGATGGATGGGCGGGTGGGTGGGTGGGTGGATGGATGGATGGGTGGGTGGGTGGATGGATGGGTGGGTGGGTGGGTGGATGGATGGGTGGGTGGGTGGGTGGATGGATGGGGGGATAGATGGGCGGATGGGTGGATGGATGGGTGGATGGATGGGCAGGTGGGTGAATGGATGGATGGGTGATTGGATGGATGGGTGGGTGGATGGATGGGTGGGTGGGTGGATGGATGGGCGGGTGGGTGGGTGGGGAGGTGGATGGATGGGCGGGTGGGTGAATGGATGTATGGGTGGGTGAATGGATGGATGGGTGGGTGGATGGATGGGTGGGCAGGTGAATGGATGGGCGGGTGGGTGGGTGGGTGGATGGATGAGGGGATGGATGGATGGGTGATTGGATGGATGGGTGGATGGGTGGGTGGATGGATGTATGGGTGGGTGAATGGATGGATGGGTGGCTGGGTGGCTGGGTGGGTGAAAGGATGGATGGGTGGGTGGGTGGGTGGATGGATGGATGGGTGGGTGAATGGATGGATGGGTGGATGGGTGGGTGGGTTGGTGAGTGGACAGAGGGGTGAGAAGGAGGAAGGCAGGTTGGAGCATAAGGAGCTGCCTGCGAAGGTGACGGTAACAATGGTGTTGACCCAGTGCCAGCAGTGGGTGGTGGGAACACGGACGATGTCAGCCGACGGCAAAATGCCCGCCAGTGCATCCACAGCTGCCGCCACGCGCCAGGCACTGTTCTGGCCCTTCCATGGGTCCACTTATCTAATCCTCACAGTAATACTAGGTGACAGGTTCTGATGAAGCCTGGATCCCAAGTTCAGACCACAGCCTAGGTGTGCAGGATGTGCCTTTTACGGGTGGTAGGCAGCACAGGGGAAGATCAGGTCACCATGTCCTAAACAGACATGTTCTCAGAGCTGGAGGAAGGTAAGAGGAAATAGCAGAGAGGGGGCAGAGAGGCTGAGACGAGCACGAATGTCCCCATTTTACGGGTGAATAAACTGAGGCACCGAGAAGTTAAAGCCCCCTCCAGATCTGCAGCTGGAAAGTGGTCAGTTTGGGACCTGAGCCCAGGCCTTCTGACTGCAGATAGACTCGTCCTGTAGACCAGGCCCTGGGGAGGCAGAATGCGTGTCCTTCCCACCCTCTTCCTCATGCTTGTGCACTGTGTTTGCACAGATTCTGTGAGCAAATATTTTTACTTTTGAAAAAAACAAATAAAGTCTCTTTTGGCGAAAAAATAAGGAGCGTTTCCTGCTCTTGGCCTCCCTGCCCACCCCCTTCCTCTAGTTCTCAGAACACGTAAGATACGAAGACCCGCCCAGGCCCCTGCCCTGCCCACAGCCCACAAAAGGTGCACACCCAGGCTGTGGTCTGTTTGAGCTTGGGATTTCAGGCATGACTGGTCAGATTTGGGAGGAGGGGCGGTGGGAGAGCCGAAGGACATCAGGACCCCCCGCCCTCTGGCCAGCAGGACACAGCTGGGCTCGCCTCACACACGCCTGGCAGGGGAGGAGGCCTGGGGACCGCTGGGCGACCTTGGAACAACAGCACGGCTCCAGGATGTCCCCGGAACAGCCCAGGGAAGCTGAGGCGGGAAAGAGGTCTGGGGGCGGAGCTCACACCCAGGACCTCATTTTCCCTGCTCTTCGACAGTTTTGAGGGGCACTTAACATGTGCCAGGCATTACTCATCATTGAGAAAGACCGGCCGAGCCCCGGTCCTCAGGGCACAGAGAGCAGCTGCAGGAGTAAACGGGGGCCGGAGGCTGGGGTGTTGGGAGGAGGCGAGAACGCACAGCAGAGGGCCCCAGGCAGAGCGGACGGGTGCTGCCGGGAGCAGTGTGATCAGGGAAGGCCGCTCTGAGGAAATGGCACTGGAGCAGAAATCTGAAAATGAGACCTTGGGGATCTCAAGGACTCTTCCGACCTCAGATCACCCAGGATTCCATTCTGCCTGCACAGTCTCCCTGTTTACAAAGTAGAGTTGTTCAGCTCTGAGTTCCCAAACTCAAAAGCCTTCAGGGGTCAGGTAGATAACAGGTGTGGAGCTTCCAAGTGTGAAACAATAGGGGTGAATGTCAACTGTGGAAGACAGAAGAAAGCCCGCTTTGACCAGTGTATTGAAATTCAATATTTCTCAGAAACAGAACTCTTTGGTTCAAGCAAAACTATCTCATCGGCAAGTCAGAGCTGACGCCTGGGTCTTTAGCTCGAGACCCCAGCATTGAGGGTTTATGAATTGGTAGGGGCTGCGTGCTCAGTCCCTCCAGTCGTGACTCTTTGTGACCCGTGGACTGCAGCCCACCAGGCTCCTCTGCCCGTGGGATTCTCCAGGAAAGAACACTGGAGTGGTTGCCATGCCCTCACCCCAGGGGATCTTCCCCACCCTAGCATCGAACCCTCATCTCCTGCATTGCAAGCGAATTCTTTACCCACTGAGCCACCTGGGAAGCTGATGGGGAAGTCATATGATGCCCATGGGGATAAACTACCTGGGCCCAGGTGAGTCTTGGCACCTTCAGGGCATGGAACCCGCCAGTCTCAGACTTTGTGGCCAGTCAGAGTGGGTTCTGGACGGTCGCCATGGTTGCTGACCCCAGCTGTGGGCTCTCCCTCTCTGGTGGGGTGCCCCTCAACATGCACACACACAGAGTGTGTGCCCGAGCTTACAGGGCCAGCCTTAGAGGGCGGGACGGCTGAGGAGCGCGCAGAGCTCAGCTCCTAGACCCCCGCCCTGTGGCCTTCTCCAAAGCCCACTCTCCTGAGCCCCACGGGGACAGCCCCTCTGCCCTCCAGAATCCTCGCTGTCAAGCTGGAACGGCTCCTGGAGACCATCGGGCCAGCCCCTCCATCCTCCAGCTGGGTGCGCCAAGATCCAAGGCTTTCCTTCCTTATTCAATCCTTCACTGGAAAACAAACATCTACTGGGTGCTTTTGGTGTAGAGGTGCTGCTCTCGAAATCAGAGCTCTCGCCATCTGTTGAGTCCTCCCAGGTCCTTATATATGAATCACCCTTCTGGGATCTCCCAGGCCACCCCCAATCCCTTTCTGTGCCCCTGATACCCAGAGTAGGATTCTGGACCCTCAGGTGGGTGGGGGAGGTGCCCCAGGGACTCTGACTCAGCCACAGTGAGAAGGCAGGAGACCCACCGATTCCCGCAGGGCCAGAGGGCCGGCAGCTAGTGGCTCTAGTGGCAGGAAGTCGTGAGGGCCATGAGTCACCCAGTCCAGTCCACTCTGTCCCCGCAGAGCCCGAAACCCCAGCCCAGGTCACCGGGGACCTTCGGGAATCACCTGCCCTCTCCTGGGCTCTGGGACATCCGTGGCTCCACATCGCAGCGTCAGCAGAGCTAATGACACCATGTGGGCGGTTGGGCTGGGCAGGGTCCAGGCCTGGTGGGGTGCTGTGGTCAGGCCACATCAGCCCCGCCTGCACAGGTGGCTGCTCAAGCGCTCAGCAGCCTCCCGAGCGCTGGCTTCTCACCGTCTCAGCAGAGGGTGCTGTCTCCACCCCAGGAGAGCGAGACCGAGGCCCAGGCAGCCGCGCTGGTCCTCTTTCCTCCCCACCGGAACAGCTGTGATTGTGGCCAAGAAAACAAGGACATACCTCATTCGCTCTTTTCTATGGTAAATGAAGATTATTTCTAAATATGTAATGGTCATGCATAAATATTGTAGTGTTTAGAATTCAAAAAAGAAGTCACCCTGCCTGACCTGTCAGCTCCACTTCCCAAGTCTGTCTCTGCCCCACCCTCCCCTGTCCCCAGCTTCACCCCACGGCCACCTTGGTCCCGGCCTCCGTCGTCTCTCTGCAGAGATCTGAGCACGCTCCTGGTCCCCCGGCTCCAGACTGACTGCACCCCATGTGGTGGGCAGCAGAGATCCATCTGAAACGTGCGCCTGAAGACTTCGTTCCCTGAAAAGACTCCCACAGCTCCCTGTGGGCCCGGAGAAAGAAAGGTGGGCAAAGCCGAGATTTGGGGGTCCCATGGTTTGGGGTTCCAGTCTGGGCTCCGTCGCTTCTTAGAACTTCTCTGAGGCTCCATCTCCTAATTTGTAAAACCTGGAATAATGCAGACGTTATCAATGACATCTGTAAAGTGCCTGGGGGTACAGCTGATCCTCAAAACCCAGAGATTTCGCCTGGCATTCAAGACCGCTGAACCAGCACCCTGATGACCCCTCCCTCACTCAAAACCCAATCCCCGTCTGGACCGTTTTCCCTGGGCCGCCCTCCCTCCCTCCCGGGGCCCCGACCCCATGACCCTCCCATCAGCAGCCTCCCCCCTCCCCCTCACTGCTGTTTCTCCAGCGTCCACTCCACACAAACGTTCAGCGTAGCTGCTTCCTTCATGGATTCGTGGCCCACATCCTGATAAAAAGCATGAGACAGCTTACAAAATATAGCCTGGATGTGATGTATCTTTTAAGTGACAAAATGAAGTCAAAGTGTGTGGAAAGAAAGAGAGAGACAGAAAGAGGCATCCTATCTGGTGGGTAGATTCAGCTGTGAGTCTCCTGGTGGCCCCGGGAAAAAGGAAGATACAATCAGTTCTGTGAATCGTGGTGCTCAGAAGGTAAAACTTAAGCTGTTGAGGATGAGAAGGCTGGTTCTTCCAGGCCCTGAGAACTGAGGGAAACACCCCCACCTGGGGTGGAGTTTAATATTAATAAGTGGGGCAAGGGTGGGATATTAAACCAAGCGACTCACAGCATCCTTATGGTCGGGTCTGGCTTGATCCACAGATGGACTGGGGAGGGACTGTCTGCAGAAGTATCTGCTTTGTGTTTTTCTGACTCTCCTCCATGAGCATGTTTGTTTTCTCCGAACTTCTGATCAAATAGGAAGAGGCAGAGAGTTGAGGGATATCGTCTTTGATACTGAATCTTCCTTGAGCTAAGAAGGCAGAGATCCAGCATCTTTCAGGGTCAGCCAAGCTGGCTACTGCTGACACCCCACTGTGAGACTAAGCCTGGGTCTGCGCTTTCTCCCAGCTTCCCCTGGGCTGGAGAATTGTTCCTGGAGAAGGGCGTCGGAGCAGGGATGCCTGACAGTGCGCCCCTGGTGCACAGCTGCACATTTCAGTGGGCCCTTCCAGAAAACTTGGTCCGCCAGCCTCACAGAACACACAGAGACAGGGAGCCCCAGAGAAGGCGAGAAAGACACAGCCAGGCGGGGGCAACGTGGGGTAAAGGACAGAGAATCCCCTAGGACTAGAGACGCGGCTCCTCCGGTCATCTGACGCTCCTCTGACCTGTCCGACTGCGGTCCTTTTTCATTGTAGTGTTCATTTGTTTGCTTGGCTCTCACGTATTTGGCCGTGGCGGGTCTCCCCGCGGCATGCAGGGTTAGCTGAGGCATACGATCTGTTACCCATGGCACGTGGGCTCGAGTTCCCTGACCAGGGAGCGAACTGCATCAGGAGCTCAGTTTTAGCCACTGGACCGCTAAGGCAGCCCCCCAGTTGCTGCTTTTACCATCCATGTTACTGTGAGACATCTTCGGCCAAGACCCCCGGTGGAGAAACCAGTGAACAGAAGCGTTCAGCATCATTTATTCAAGAAACATTTCTTGGGCATCTACCATGGGCCAGGCTGTGAGTAGATGAAAAAGCCATGGTTCCAGTTTGTCTTATAGGAAAGCACGGTTTGCGGGGAAGGGGGACGTGTGAACACACTGTCTGTAGGAGCCCCACGGCCGACGTGCCGAGCACCCAGGACGTGCGCTCGGAGGGGAGGGGTGCTCGCTGGGGCCGGCCCTGCGCTCAGCGCACAGCCGGCATCTCCTCTCTCCTTGCATCAAACCTGGGAGACAAGCAGTACTGTTGCCTCCGCTTGGCAGGGGAGGAAATTTAGTCTCGGGGAGTTTAAGTGACATGTCCAAGGTGCCCTGCTATTGAGGATCCACGGGACTCGCCTGCGGGACTCAGACCCTCTGTCAATCAGCTCGGTCTGCTGCCTCCAAGGAGGAGGAAGCCAGGCTGCCGCGGCCACCGGCCTCAGCCTCTTCTGTTGCCTCCCACGCGCCCCCAGCTCCTGCCCCGGGAAAGGCGACGCTGTCCTGTGTCTGGCCTCCTGGACCCAGAGCAGCCCTGACGCCCGCACAGAGGCCTGATGGCAGGAGGACCCAAGAGACACCAGGTCCCAGCACCTCACACTGTTAAGGTCCCTTAGACGCCAGCCACCCAGCTCCGGCTCCCTTCAAGCCCTGCAGCCTCCCAGGACGGGGATCTGAGCCGTCCAGCCCCTGCTGGCTTTGGCGCGGCCAGAGCCCTGGGGCTGGGGGCTGGCCTGGGAGCAGAGGGGGCCCTAATGGCTAGGCTGGCGGAGTAGGGGCACATATACTTCTAGAAATTCAGGAGAAAAGGGGGCTGGAGCGGTAACCTGGAAACGCAGGAGGTCACATCTGAAACAGATTAAGACACTGGTGACCGAGCAGGGTGGTAGCAAGCCTACCTGCTGCCCCCTCCCCACTCCGGCAGGCTCTGCAGCCCTACTGTGGGAGCCAGCGCTCCTTGGATCCCCTCAGAAAGCCACCGGCCTGGTTTGTCACGGGTGACATGCCCAGGGAGGGCCAGCAATGGATCCAAGGCCACCCAGCCCAGCCTTACCCCACATGCAGGAAGGAAAGAAGGGGCAGTGGGAGTCAGGGGGTCAGCTGTCGCAAAGGCTCTACCATCGCTGGACAGAGCGTGGGCCCAGCCTTGGCTGCAGGGCCGGGGGCAGCCCCTCGACCGCTCTGGGGCCACTTTGCCTCATCTGCAAAAAAGGACTCACGTGCACACCTGGCTGGAGTGCCGGGGTTTGTAACACATCCCCACTGACATCCTTCAGCTGGTGGCCGTGCCTGTCCCCACTCTGCAGAGGAAGAAACCAGTGAGATTTCTAAAGCGCCTGATGCCAGCCAGCTTCCTGAGCTTCTGAGGCTCCCTCCTGGCCCCTTGTAGTCTACCGCCTCCAGGAAGCCCTCTCACGTGGTTCTTGCTCCCAGAAGTGTTCTCTTCTCTAAGTAGCCCCTACAGGCTCTGCCCTGGGAAACCACCTGCTTCGACCTCATTCTCATCCCAACTCTGGCATTTCACAGGGACCGGGAGCTTCCAGGCTTTTGGAGCCGGGGATCAGGAGGCTGGCTTAAACTCAAAAGTCTAGGCCGTCAGTGACATGAGAGTCTGTGGTCGCCTGCCTCACAGCCGGTCAGCAGGCCCTGGGCTCCCCAGGCAGAGGACCCAGGCATCCCGTGAAGAGCCCTGGGGCTTTCTGGTCCTCAGCTTCTTGGCGCTGGCACTGAACTGAGCCCCGCCAGGGGCCCCAGTGCCCCTGTGGGCAGAGCCCTGACCTTTCCCCACCGCAGCCTGGCACCCCCAGAGAGGAAAGAGACAGGGGAGGGGGCAGGGAGACAGAGCAGGAAAGGGTTCTGGGGGCTCTGGGACTCCTCCTGCTCGCTCCCCAGTGTCTCTGTGCCTTTTTTTCATAAATGAGATTTTATTGGTTGTTTTGAGGACCAGTACACAGACATTTCAATTTGTACCCAATTTTTAACATATGTACCAAAAAAAAAAAAAAAAATCACGTAGCTGTGATTCTTCTCTGAATAGTTATGCCAGTGGTTTTCCAGCTTAAAATATAGAGGCAAATTTTCCTTAACAGGATAACAAGTACCAATATCTTCAAACATTGATACTCTGTTACATCAAAAGTCCCATGGATTCAGTTTAATATCATGTACACTACATACCCAAATTGTCAACCGTTCAGAGCACAGTGGGCTTCCCAGGTGGCGCTAACGGTGAAGAAGCTGTCCACCAGTGCAGCACTCATAACAGGCGCAGGTTGGATCCCTGGACAAGGAAACTGCCCTGGAGGAGGGCCTGGCAGCCCACTCCAGCACTCTTGCCTGGAGAATCCCATGGACAGAGGAGCCTGGTGGGCTTCAGTCCATAGGGCCGCACAGAGTCAGACACGGCTGAAATGACTGAGAATGTACGCACGCACAGCACATTAACAAAATCACTTAGGAAAACTGGGCTACCAAGACCAAAGGCGTTACAGAGTGCACAGAATCTTGACGGGGAGAGCAAGACCGAGTGAGTGGTTTGCGATAAGAAACAACCGTACCAAAACCAGCGTGAAAGTGAAAGTGAAGTTGCTCAGTCGTGTCTGACTCTTTGCGACCCCGTGGACTGTAGCCCACCAGGCTCCTCCGTCCACGGCCTGGGTAGTGTTTAAAGTATTCAAGACACTAAATGCACAGCTGACTCCAAACTGCCATTTAGTACGCTTTGTATTACAGTATATAAAAGCTACCCCCTCATCTGTGGGAATCTTAAGCCGATGCCCAAGACAATCAAAGCCTCCCATATTCAATATCCCACCATTTTCTGGTTGTACCAAGAAGTAAACAACCAGCAAATTATTTCAGTTCTAAACAAAATGCATCTACATTTTAAAAATGGGATGAGATGGGTTTATTTCCTTTTTTAAAAGGTAAGTTTCTAGAGCTACTAAAAAAACCCTGAATTTACAAAATAGTTGATAGAAATATTCTTCCGGCTTATACAGGAAGGGTGACGGGGCCGCTGATGGGAGTGGGTGTGTGATATTAACCAGGTTGATGGGAGTGGGTGTGTGATATTAATCAGAATTAATCTCTCTCTCCTGCTCCATCGGAGGCTGGGCTCCCCTCGCTTTGGGTCTTTTCGTCTTACGCACGTCGCCTCCTTTAGTCTCCTGACGGCCACTTCCGCCTGCCTTCCCTTTGCTCCCCTTTTCCCTTTCGTTTGGACCTTTTTGTCTGAAGATTTATCCTTTCCTGCCACCCTTTTCAGCTTGTTTCCGCTTCCGCAGGAGCCTGTTTAGCTGACGGCCTCTCTGATCTCCTCTTGGGCCCCTCCCCTCACTGGAGCCCATGTTTTTCTCGGGCGTCTTGGTTGGGTGGGGGTGCGGGGGCGCACGCTGAGAGCCTTGGAGAAGCCGGGCTGCCTGGCCACGGCTGCCCAAGCCCTGGGACCCTCGGCGGGGGTGGTGGGAGAAGCCCGGTGCCTCTCAGTCTCTTGGTTTCTGTCCCTCCCTCTGTCCTTCGATCGTCTCTCCCCGCGTCTCGCTCTGTCTCTGCTTCCCCCCACTCTCTCTCTCTATCCTGTTCCCCGATTCTCCTGGTCCACACCCTCAGACAGGTACGGACCACCTACTGGGCCCCTGGCCCCCATGCAGGGGACACCGTGTCCTCCTCGACACCTCCCAGGGGATCGCTGTGTTTATCCCCACTGTGCAGGTGAAGAAACTGAGGCTGGGCACCATCAGGTGACTCGGTCACATAAACTGGGTCCGCCAGTGCTGGGGTGCAGGCAGGAGGATCAGGGCCGGGAGACTGAGGCCCAGAGACGGGCGGTGGCTGACTTGAGATCACACAGCAGTGAGCCGCCGGCCGCGGCGAGGGGCCAGCTCCCCCGGCACCCTGCCTGGCTCCAGGGAAATCACGTAAATCTCAGGAAGTCTTTGGCAAGGAGGCTGCAGGGCTTACCAGATGGGCTGTGGCCAACGCCCCCGGCCTCATCCTGCCTGCCTGCTCGCCGCCCACAGTCTTGTCCGGGGCTGACCGCGGGAGCTCAGCCCCTCTCCTCCCGAGGCGGGCTGGGACCTGGGACTTGCACCTGGGGCCCTTTGCTGCATGCTTGCACCTGGACAAATGTCTCATCTCCTGGAGCAACAGAACACAAAGACTCTATATGGGGCTTCCCTGGTGGCTCAGACAGAAAAAGCGTCTGCCTGCAGTGTGGGAGACCCAGGTTCGATCCCTGGGTCAGGAAGACCCCCTGGAGAAGGAAATGGCAACCCACTCCAGTATTCTTGCCTGGAAAATTCCATGGATGGAGGTTCCTGATGGGCTAGAGTCCATGGGGTTGCAAAGTGTCGGACATGACTGAGCAACTTCACTTTCACTATAAGGGACTAAAATGAACCTCACGTGCGGTTGGGGGAAGTTATGGACAAGATCAAAAAGACCAAAAAAAGCCCCAGCTGCCACTTCTGAAGCACAAGCAGGTACGTGCATGCCCCCTGCACTCAGCACCACTACGGGGTGGGCAGACCACCTGAGCCACGCCTCCAGCTTGACCCTTGGACGCGGTCCTAGCCTTGCCCCGTGTAAGGAACTGGACTGAGCAAGGGAACCTGCTCCTTGTCCCCAGGGCCTGCTGCGGCAGCGGGGGCCCCGGCAGAGCCTCGCCTGTGCTCCTGGTCTGGCCTACGCACCGCTTCCTTTTGATCGGGGAAGGCCAGGAGCCCAGTGGCTGGCGCTAGGGAGCAGCCCCAGCAGCAGCGTCCCCGGCTCCCATCTCTGCCCTTGCACCTGGCCTCCCATGTGGAGCCGACGGGAGGCGGGCTGGCTGTTCCTACAGCCCTAACTCGTGTCCCCAGCCTCCCCCGAGTGCCCGGGCCCCTGGGGGGGAGGGGGAGGGGAGGACACACCGGAGACTCTGAGCCCTTGCTGCAGCTCACCGGGTCCCTCAGACCCAGCAGGGCCGGCGTGGGCGAACAGAGCCCGGCCCAGAGAGGGCCAGAGGCCGCCCGGGGCTACACAGCGCGGTCAGGACGGGCCCGTCTGTCCCCCACCCCGGGGTGACAGCACGGTCAGGACAGGCCCATCGGCTGCCGGGAGCCGCCACGGGAGATGCCACCCATGACAGGGTGATGTGGAGGAGAGCTGTTACGCAAGGCTTCAGAACTCAAGGGGCTCCCTAGGCTTTCTCGAGCATCTACCCCAGAACCAGAATCCGTCTGCTTCACTGTTTCGTGACGTTCCCCAACTCCTCTGACATTAACAGGGGGCTAACCCTGACCACTTTTCTCTGGAAAAAATCAACTTAGGGCTATAGCTCATAAGTCTCCTGGACATGAGAGGAATATTTCAAATCAAACCCCCTCTGTTAGCATTCTAGCTTGCTCGGCAGGTATATCCAGACTCTTGCAGCTACGCATGTGATTATTTACAGCCTCCCAACTGTGAGAGGCACGGAAAGCCTAAAACATAGAGCCTTTGAAAGAGTTAAAAGTTATTGGAGTAGTGCTAGTGCTGATGTAGGATTTCATTACTGGGCCAATGCTTGCTGCTAAGTTCCCGTATCTCTTCTCCACTGCGCACCTGGGAGTGCATTAGTTAACATAGTGAGAATGCTAGAAAAACAAGTGTAGCCTTGAATTTAACCACATCAGACTTTTGAGCTAATTGGTTCTTTTTTGTAACTCACTGCACCTTTGCTCTGTGAAAAACGTAACTGTTTGGCATTTTCTGAGGCTGACATAGATTAGAAAGATAAAGAAAAAACAGTTTGAGGGAAAATAAGTTTTCTGGTTGAGCAGCCTTTATCAAAAGAGGGTCATAAAATGTTCACAGGCCTCCAAGGCGAGAAGATACTGTACACAACATCATTTGTGAAAAAGGTATGCAGAAAAATCCTGGTTTTGATAAGGGCAAAACTGCTGGAATGTTTGGGCTGACTCTGTGTGACCTTGCATCTTTCATTTCCCTCTATGTATAAGGCAAGGTATAAAAGCACCTTTTGAAAAATAAAGCTTTTGGGCCTCGCAGAAGCTTGGTCACCCCGTGTTTTTTCTTCTATCTTTCTCTCTCTCTCTCCCTCTCCCTCTCTTTTTCAGGCTGATCCCTTGGAGCATGGGGGCTCCCTGCGTTCACTTATCTGCCTGGGTTTCTAAGACCTGAACGGGAAGACGTTCTGCGTGTTCACTCCCTCGGGAGACCGGGAGGGCACCTGTGGCCTCCGTGAACAGGGCAAATTTCTTGTCTTGAAGTTTTATTGATTCTCTATGTAAACCAAGGAATATCAGCCTCTTTCTCTCCTCTATTTTCTTATCTTCAACTTTCTTTCCTTCTCTCTCTAAATCAGTCGCCAACGCGTTTTTCCTCCGGGTTTCCCTGGATCCTGTGGGGGCTGGACCCCGGCAATTGGCCAGTGCCCCCCAGGGTCACACAGCTCAGACAGGATGGGCCTGTCCGCCCCCCACCCCGGGGGGTCACAGCACGGTCAGGACAGGCCTGTCCAGCACCCCCTCCCTGGCCCCTTTCCTCCAAAGGCTGGCCTCTACCCCTCATCCGCTCAGAGCCTCCTGAGCCCCTGTCAGGGTTGTCCCTGACGTCCCCAAGGGTGGTGGGGGAGTCTGGTTCTGCCTGATGTGGCACACAGTGACCCCGGGACAGGTGAGGGGTTCTAAACCGACCCAACTTTGCAGGATATTCATCAGGCCTGGCCTCACCCCTAATCCCCACCCTCCCAGGCCATGTGACTCACCTTCACCAAACACCAAAAACCAGGTTCCAGGGCTGAGAATCAGACCATGTCCTGGTGAAGCCACCCAAAACCAGGGCAGAAGCCAGGGGGAGGTCAGGAGTTGAGCACACGTTCAGCCAAAGGGGCTTGTAGCCAAGGAAGCATCTAGAAGCCGTGCTCACCGAAGATTACAGACCCAGCCCAGAAAGCAAACATGGGGAGAGCTTCTCATCCTGCCTGGGCTCTGAAGAAAGTTCCGATTAAGCTTTTGTAAAGAAAATCATGTTAGCTTGGCGAGAAAAACTAGCCTTTCTTCCCTCCTCATCTGAACGTCTATCTCCTCCTCCAGAGGGGCGCTCCCTTTGAGGCCACATCACAGGCTGTGGAGCCCCAGCACAAGCAGGGCCCAGCCCCTTCCTTATGCTTCCTGATTTTCTAAGCTGGAGTAGAGCTGGTTTACAATGTTGCGCTAATTACTGCTGAACAGCAGAGTGATTCGGCTGCCCACCAGGCTCCTCTGTCCATGGGACTGTCCAGGCAAGAATACTGGAGTGGGTTGCCATGCCCTGCTCCAGGGGATCTTCCCAACCTAAGGACCAAACCCAGGTCTCCTGCACTGCAGGCGGATTCTTTACTGCTTAGTCACCAGGGAAGCCTGTATACCCATGCTCTTTTCCATTATGGTCTGTCATCGAAAACTGAGTGTAGTCCTCTGGGCTACACAGTGGGATCTCGCTATTTATCCGTTCTACGTATGAAAGCTTTCATCTGCCAGCTTCAGCCTCCCAGGCCATCCTTCCCCCAAGGAGAGGCCCCTCTTGGCAATCTCCAGCCTGTTCTCTGTGTCTGTGATTCTGTTTCTGCTTCGTAGGCAGGCTCACTCGTGCCGAAATTTAGACTTCATGTGTAAGTGACATCAGGCAGTGTTTGTCTTTCTCTTTCTGACTTGCTTCACCTAGTGTGACAATCTTCAGTTGCATCCAGTTTCCTGCAAATGGCATCATTTTGTTCTTTTTAATCGCTGAGTAGCTCCTTTCTGTGAGCTTCCCAGGTGGCTCAGATGGTAAAGAATCTGCCTGCAATGCAGGAGACGTGGGTTTGATCCCTGGGCCGGGAGGATCCCTGAAGGAGGAAATGGCAACCCAATCCAGTAACCTTGTCTGAAAAATCCCATGGACAGAGTCTTGCCAGTCCGTCCATTATGATGCTCCAGGAATCAGCTGACTTTAATTTTCCATGTAGAAGAGAATATCCATATCTCTGACGAAGGACTCGTGTCCAGAATACACCAGGAACATCTACAAATCAACGAGAGAAGGATAAACCACCGGCCCTGCATGGTAGGGTCAAGCTCAGAACCCATGCCCCACAGACGTCAAGGAGGAAACTTCCAGAAGCTTCTGAGCTCACAGCTAGCCTCCCCACTGCTGCCCCAGAGTCCCCCTGCCCCTGCCCCCCCGCCAAGGCACGCGTGGCCGTTCCTCAGGGTAGACTTGGGGAAGTATCAGCGGAGGTGTCCTTGGTCAGAGACGCCTTCCAGGCTGTGCCAGACTTGCCACCAGGTGTCCAGTGCTAACAGTGAGGAGGCCGCGGGGGCTGCTGCCCACCCTCAGGCGGGAAGAGAGGCCCCTAAGAGCGCCAGCTGGTCTCCCTAAGAAGCACGCTGGCAGAATGGAGGGGGCACTGGGCCAGGAGTCAGAGCCTTCGGTTCCAGGCTTCACGCCCTGCAGACTGGCTGGGTGGCCTTGGGCACCCTCTGTACGACCCTGACCTTTACATCTGTCCAAGGAAAGGATGGGGTAGCTCCGATGTGCGGAGCGCTGTCCTGCACTGACTCGGTGAGGGGAGGCCAGGCCCACCCCTCCTGCCACCCCGGCAGCGACGCCCCAGTGCCCCCAGCCTTGGGGACTCCCTGAATCCAAACAACCCACGGCTGGGGTGGGGCTGAGTCTGAGAGCCAGCCAGCCCCAGCGCAGGCCTGAATCACCCAGCCCGACTCTGGCCTTCTGCCCTGAGCTCTGGGTGCCAGCTCGGCCTGGCAGGGCGGGCCTCTCGTTCCGAGCCACTGCTCTCCTTGAGTGCCTGCTTCCTGCCCCATGTCTGCTGAGCCCACATGTGGCCCCCTTCGTCCCGACATTCACAGGGCTGGTCCCCAAAGGTGGCCCCACCCCCAGCGGCTGCCCGCAGCACAAGCCCCTGGGTGCTGGCTGGGAGGAGAGAGATAAGGGGGGCAGTGGGGATCCAGTCTGAAGAGGGCACAGCCCATCCTCAGAGGGACCCCGGGAACGAGAGGGGTGGCAGACTGCTCCCTCTCTGATGGCGAGGCGTGGCCCTGCCCTCTGGAAGCTTCCCTGCTGATGGCGAGGCGCGGCCCTGACCACACAGGCCCCTCGTCCGACGGGGGAAACACCGCTCCTGCCTACAGGAGGTGAGGGTTAGGCAATGCCCAACTCCCTCTTTTTCAAAGCTTCTGATTTCACAGGCAGGAGAGGGACAGCCCCTGTCCTGGGGGAATCTCCCGTCTGCTGGCGGCGGCGCCCTCAGGAAACCGACTTCCTGCCCGTCTGCAGGACCTGCCCTGTCAGTCGGTCACTCGTACGCGGCACACGCGCTCAGCCCTGGACCTTGAGTCTCATCAGCATCCAGGAGCAAGGCCAGCCAAGGATTGACCCCCTCGTTTGACGAATGGGGAAACTGAGGCCCAGAAGGGGAGGTAGCAGGGCCCAGGCCACATGGGAGGCAGGGCTGGAGCCAAGATCACCCCCGGAGGCAAGGAGGCGGCGGGGACAGGGCGGGTGACTCAGAGAGCTGGTTCCCGTGCCCTCGACCTGGGAGGCCAGGCCGCTGGACGCCCTCTGCCCCACTGGCCCTGCCACAGCCTGACTCGGGGCAGCCCAGAGCCAGCCTTTCTCAACCCTGTTTGGAAAACACGTTCTATCTCAGGGAAGCCTGCTGCCTGCCAGGCCTTTGCGAGCCTGGTTCGTGGGTCTGATGCTGGGAGCCTGGGGTGCACATTTTGTGTGAGCCAAGGATGAGGCCCTGCTGGGGCACAGCCCTTGCCCAGGCACTTCCCTGAAAGTCACGGCTGGTGGAGGCTGGAAATCTCCGACGATCAGAGTCAGAGGGACCCCAGGGCTGAGCTGGCCCAAGCGCTGCCTGTTTTAGAAGGGATCAGGGAGGGCTGCAGACAGGTGGTGACCTTTCTCAGGTCGCACAGCATACCAGCAGCAGAGACTGGGCCTGCTGCCCATCCCTTGCCCTCGGCCGTGGCCCTTGCCTTGGGGCAGCAGGGGGCTCTTTGTCTCACGCTGTCCTTGTGCCGACAACTCAGGGGTCAGAAAGAGGGTTGATACTGAGGGTTTTCAGGGATCGTCTTGGGGCTGGACCCCCACTCCCAGCTCAGCCCCCGAGCCTCCCCTGCGGAGGCCCACCCAGGTCCTGGCCGCCATAGGAATTCACCAAGGTGGAGGTCGCGCAGCTTGGGGGGGTCACCTCACTCCTCTGCCCACCCCTGCGCGGTCAGCCGGCAGGATGCCCTGAGCAGGGGAAAGGCTCGTCTGGAGGAGGAGAGAGACTTGCTGCTTATTGAGCGCCTCCTGTATGCCCACCCAGAGAAAACACTTGAGCGTGACGTCCTTCGGCCTCCTGCCGTTGTGAGGTGGGCATCTTTACGAGAGGAAACGGGGGTTCGAAGACATTGAGACACTTTGCCCAAGGCAGTTGGATCGCCAGCCCGGCTCCGTCTGCTTCTGAAGCCCTAGCTGAAGAAGGCTCACGGACCAGACTCAGATTTGCACAGCTCCGAGGCTGAGAGCAGAGGCGTGGGTTCCACCTGAACTCTGCCGTAGGCTGCTGTGTGACCTTGGCCGTGTGGCTGGCCCTCTCTGAGCGACTGCCAGAAGCTGGTCACTGACATTCTGTGATACAGGAGTCCAGTTAGTTTCAGAGGTTCAGACCATTGGTCAGAAAGAGAGCCAGGCCAGGAGAGGGTTTGAGCGTCTGGGCTGTCCCTCTCTGCCAGCTCTCCGCCAAGGTCATTTCTCACTAGCAACAACATCGCTACTACCAGAGTGGAGGCGGGCTTGATGAGACCTCGCTTGCAGAAAGACACGGCAGGCTTCCGTTTCTTGTGTTAGAGCTCAGGGGTGTGATGGAGGCCGTCTCTGCGCTCAGTGATGCCATGTGAGGAACTGGAAACTGGCCGTGGTGGGAATATTCACACCGTGGAAACTGGTAGTCTACAAATGAGTGGCGTGTGTGTGTGTGTGTGTGTGTGTGTGTGTGTGTGTGTGTGTTTGGTTGTTTTGGAAAACCAGCGGCTAAGCATTTCTAGCATACCTCTGGCTGTATGGATAAGTCACATTTTTCTAGAAATGTGTCCATTTCATCTTACCTTTCACTGTATAAGCACATTTTTCTTTTCATTTAAATTTATCAACTAAAGAACAAATCCATCAGACTTCATCTAAATTTTAAACTTTTGTGATTCAAAAGGCGATATCAAGAGAGTGAAAAGACAGCCCTCAGGATGGGAGAAAACATTTGCAAATCATGTTCCTGATTAAGGTCGAATAGTCGGACTATATGAAGAGCTTGCACAACTCAACACTAAAAAGAAACTCCACTTACAAGATGGACAAAGGGTCTGAGCAGACAGTTCTCCAAAGAAGAGACACAAATGGTCAATAGCACAGAAAAAGGTGCTCAGTGTCGTTGGTAGTGTGTGTGTGTGCACGCGCGTCTGTAGTCACTCAGTTATGTCCAACTCATTGTGACCCCCTGGACTGCAGCCTGCCAGGCTCCTCTGTCCATGGGATTCTCCAGGCAAGAATACCGGAGTGGGTTGCCGAGCCCTCCTCCAGGGGGTCTTCCCGACCCAGGAACTGAATCCAGGCCTCCCGCATGGCAGGTGGACCCTTTACCGTCTGAGCCACCAGGGAAGCCCAAGAACACTAGTGTGAGGTGCCTAGGCTTCTAGAAGGTTCCTTGCCTTCTCCAGGGAAACTTCCTGACCCAGGAATCAAACCAGGGTCTCCTGCATTGCAGCTAATTCTTTACCAGCTGAGCTACCCAGCAAGCCCCATTTTAGGTTGTAGGGAAACAAATTAAAACCACAGGGAGATGTTATCCCACACCCATTAAGATGGCTACTCTCAAACAACAGACGATGACATGTGTTGGCGAGGATGGGGAGGAACTGGAACCCCTGGACACAGCTGGTGGCGCGCTCTGTCGCGGTGGGGTGCACCATCTCTGGTCTGGTGTGTACCATATACAATGGTCTGCTGCTGCTGCTGCTGCTGCTGCTAAGTCGCTTCAGTCGTGTCCGACTCTGTGCGACCCCATAGACGGCAGCCCACCAGGCTCCCCCGTCCCTGGGATTCTCCAGGCAAGAACACTGGAGTGGGTTGCCATTTCCTTCTCCAGTGCATGAAAGTGGAAAGGGAAAGTGAAGTCGCTCAGTCGTGTCCAACTCCTGGCGACCCCATGGACTGCAGCCCACGAGGCTCCTCTGCCCATGGGATTTTCCAGGCAAGAGGACTGGAGTGGGGTGCCACCGCCTTCTCCAACACAGTGGTATAGCTGCTCGGAATGCAGACTGGGGCAGCCCTGTGAGAGTCTGAAAGCGCGCTCAGCCCTCAGGAAGAGGAGGCTGAGGGAGGAGGTGTGAGGGGGGGGGACTGTGGCCCTGGGGACTCTCGTGACGAGCAGGCAGCTGCCTCTCTGGAGGCTGGGCTCTGGTGTGCCTGCCTGTAGGCCTGTGAAGGTCGGCCTCACAGACGGCTCCCAGAAACCCCGTGAGACACAAGCGCCCCTCCCGGGGATTCAAAGGCCAGGTCTGAGACGATGGCCGTGTCCCCGCCCCAGGCACCAGGGCGGCTCCCTTGGGTTTTCCGGGCACATCTTCTCTCTCCCGTGCCTGCTCATTAGGCCCCTTTGCTCATGCCTCTCTCTTTTTTCCAATGAGTCTTTTAAAATTATTTTTAAATTTTTTATTTTTTATTGGATCTAGCTGCTTCACACTGCTGAGTTGGTTTCTGCTGCACAGCTAAGGGAACCAGCTGTACAGACACATGTATCCTCTAGGCCATCACAGAGCATTAAGCTCCCTGCGCTGTATAGTAAGGTCTCATTAGTTACCTGTTTCATACAGAGTGAAGTAAGTCAGAAAGAGAAAAACAAGTGTGATATATTAACTCATACATGTGGAATCTAGGAAAATGCCCCAATGAATCTTAACCGAAATTTATCGCTTTTTTCACACAGAGACTTTGATTTGTTAAGAATTCCGTTTTGTGTTTTTTAATAACTCTCATTTTTGCATTGACGTCTCTTTTCTTTGGGTCAGTCTTATTTTTCTAATCTCTCAAGCTGAGTTCTTAATTCATTGATTTGTTATCTTTCTTGTTTTCTTCCACAAACATTTAAGGCTATGTATTCTGTTTTAAGAGCCATTTTTAGCTGAGTCCTGAGTTTTCATATGTTGTCTTTTTATTATTGCTCAGTTCAGTTCACAATTTCCATCCAAGTCTCTCTTGATCAACGAGTTCTTTAAAAGACTTTTTAAAAATTTCAGACAAATGGAATTTTCCTATTGTCCTGACTGAGTTCTAAGTTCATTGCATCAGAGTCAGATGAGGTGGTCAGGCTGATACAATTTATTTCGGTTTTGTTGAGACCTGCTTCGTGGCCAATACTCACCATTGGTTTTCACAGACGTTCCCTGTGCTTGGTTGTGTCTGTCCACAGCTGATGCACAGTTACACGCACGTTGATTGGATAGAGTTTGTATCTGTGCTTGTCAAATCTATTGGCTACTGGTTTTTTTGTCTGTTTTATCAGTTAGGGAGATGTGTCAAAGCTTCCC
This sequence comes from Budorcas taxicolor, assembly GCF_023091745.1. Taxonomy (NCBI): domain Eukaryota; kingdom Metazoa; phylum Chordata; class Mammalia; order Artiodactyla; family Bovidae; genus Budorcas; species Budorcas taxicolor. The sequence goes on from NC_068911.1 coordinate 179,763,949, forward strand.
ACTCTAGAGGACTTGTCCAATCGTCAAAGTTCAATACACTTTGTGCGTGCTAAGTTGCTTCAGTTGTGTTCAACTCTGTGAGACCCCCTGGACTGTAGCCCATCAGGCTCCTGTGTCCATGGGATTCTCCAGGCAAGAATACTGGAGTGGGTCGCCACTTCCTTCCTTCCCTGAATTTCCCAATCCAGGGATCAAACCCGACTCTCCCAACAGAGCTAGTGGGGAAGCCCTATTGCATTTATACGTCAATGTATAATTACATATTATTGTATACAATATTATATATCTTCTAGCTCAGGAGGTAAAGAGTCTGCCTGCAATGCAGGAGACCCAGGTTTGATTCTTGGGTTGGGAAGATGCCCTGGAGAAGGAAATGGCAACCCACTCCAGTCTTCTTGCCTGGAGAATCCCGTGGATGGAGGAGCCTGGCGGGCTACAGTCCACAGGGTCCCAAGAGCCGGACACGCCTGAGCGACTAAACCACCACCCAGTATATACGTACAGCATATATAACAGCTTGATGAAATAAAAATTCATATTCTAAGCAAGTCAAGGAAATGTTAAACATGAAAATCTCTGCCCTTTAGCCTGCTCTCTGCCCTCTGCTGTGCTTTGTATATCTGCACTACGCCTTGAGCAAACCTGCTCCCCAGCAGAAATACCTGCTCGACCGTGAAGAACAGCATTCTCCTAGCACTAACAAGCCTCCTTAAAAGACAATATTCTTTCTTATTCCTGTGAAGGGTCATGATGACCCACCACTCCATGCCTGTAGATCTGGCTTGTGTGAGTTATCCACGTCATTGTGCAGTCCTCTGTTTCAAAGGCAAGTGTGACAGAGCTCTGCCTCTCGGGGCGGACCAGCTCTTCAGAGTTTCCAGGTCGTAATCCTCATCGTGGCTTGAACAAAATTTCCCATTTCTTTGTTAGACGGATTGGTTTTTTAATTTGTTGATAGACCATGTTCTGCCCCCTTTGGCCGCACCGCAGAGTTATTCAGCTGCGCGAGAATCTAGGCGTGCTTCTTGCAGTCTCTTCTGCTATGGTCTACCACAGGCTATTGAATACCATTCCCTGCGCTATACGGACAGATCTTTTCTTTGACAGTATACATCCATTATAATGTAAAAAAACATAATTACATTTTTGTTTCCTAATAACGTTTTATCCGCAATTAACAATGCGGCACCAGCTTCCTCGGGCTTGGCTTGCCTTCAGCTACTTCCTTTATTGTTCTTTTACTTCTCAAACTTTCTGTGACTTAGTGTCTTGGGAGTTTCTTTAATGCAAAGGAGTGTTTGTTTTTACCCATCCTGACCGTGCGTGTCTTTAAACTAGATAATGCCGTCCAGCCCTAATTGTTGCCGTTGCTGACTCACTGTTCTGTTCATCAAGTGTTCAGGTACCTACAGTGTGCCTAGGTGCTAGGTTCTAGGTGCTAGGCTTTGCCGGTGAACCAGCAAGCTGAAATCATGGCCTCCAGAGTCAGAGTCTCGTTGGGGGAAACAGACAGTAAACAAATGCCTAACACGGGCACTGTCCGTGGTCGAGAAGCCCAAGCAGTTTATACAGATACTCGCCCCTCAAGGAGCTGAGCTTCCCAGGTGGCTCAGCGGTAAAGAATCTACCTGCCAATGAAGGAGACGCAGGAGACACGGGTTCGATCTCTAGGTCAGGAAGATCCCCTGGAGGAGGAAATGGCAACCCTCTCCAGTATTCTTGCCTGGAAAATTCCGGAGGAGCCTGGCAGGCTACAGTCCACAGGGCTGTAGAGTCAGACACGACTGAGCAACTGCTTACACTCTCACAAGAGGATAGAGCTTAAGCGTGAGGACGACTTCCTTCCGAGGCGTAGAAGATGGAGACAGGGCAGAGAGTGGTTTTAGAGCACTGTGTTGATGTCCTAGGGCAACCCTAACAAAATACCAGGAACTGAGAGGCTTGAACAGCAGAGATCTGTTGTCTCAAGTTTGGGAAGCTGGAAGCCCACAGCTAAAATATCAGCAGGGTTGGTTGCTTCTGAGGATTGTGAGAAAAAGATCTTTTCCAGGTTCTCCCGCGTGGCTTGCAAATGGCCATCCTCACGCTCACATGGTGATCTTCCAGTGTGGGTGTCTGTCTCCAAACTGCCCCTTTTATTATTAGGTCACTGTCATATTGGATTAGGTCTCACCCTTCTGAACACCTTCTAACCTGATCGCCTCTGTGAAGACCCTATCTCTAGACAAGTTTGTTACTGAAAGGTACGCGTTGGGGAGTCTGGCTGCTGGCCGCTCAAAAGTCAGTAAACAGGTCAGGTTGGTAGAAAGGAAAGTTTGATTTATTTCAGATGCTGGCAAAGGTGGGAGGCGGGTGGTGGACATCTGTCCCAAGCCCCCCTCTGCGTCCTCCCCACCCCCGAGCAAGCAGGGGGTGAGAACTTTTACAAAGCGGGGAGGGGGGTGCGTGCAGAACCGGCACAGCCGTCTCTAACAGTCGTCTTCAGATCGGTCCTCAGCGGCCTCACGAGCGTCATCCTGATTGTTTTAGGTACAGCTGACCCTCAGCTCTGGGAGCGCTTGCTCCCGTTTCTTTGCAGTCAGTTCTCAGAACTGTGGCAGCTCCATTCCGGCCACCAGGCAGTTACCTTCTCCACTGGGTGTGTCGGTATCGGTAAGACAGCTCTCCGCATGTGGCTCAGAACATCGTCTACAGCCCTCGAGAAAGAGCTGAAGCTCCTTGGCTGTGTGATGACTGCGCTGCTATTCTCCAGCCTCTTAGACTGTTCTCCTCTGTTTCAGCGTTTCTCACTGCTCTGATTAAACGTATTCTTCGACTAACATTCCCTGCAGGCTAAAGGCAGGCAGAGGATATGGCGTGGCGGGGGGCAAGGACCGTGGGGTCCTGCTCCGTTTGAAGACCGCATTCTGAGGTTCGAAGGGCTGGGACCTCCACACATGAATTTGGGTGGGGAAACAATTCAGCCCATAACAATGAACCCACATACAGCGGGTCAGCCAGCCGATCGGGACCAGCATCAGCAGTGATGAGACGTGCTGATCGATGCCACAGGGCAGGGCAAGGCTGCTGCCTGTACCAGGGCCAGGGAGCCCCTCTGGCAGAGATACTCGAGCCGGGAATCGGAGGGAGTGAGAGAGCAGGCAAGGGGTGTGTCTGGGGCATCCAAGCGCCAGGAAGGGCAGCAGGAGGGGCAAAGCCCGAGACGGGGGCTTGGTTAGCACGTTCAAGGACCTGCCGGGAAACCAGCATGACGGGGGAGGAGGAGAAGGACGAGGTACTCGGAGATGAGGGCAGAAAGGTAGCCGGTAGAACTGTGTGATCTTGAGGTCAAAGGAACAGTCTCAGGTGAGGGATCATTGGAAGAATTTAAACAGAATCCCTCTGCAAGCTTTTCTGACCAAGGGGGGAAGCAGAGAGACCAGCTGGAGGTGGTGTGAATAATCCCAGCCAGAGACAAGCAGGAGCGGGAAAAGCGGGCAGATTGAAACCATGTTTTGGAGGCAGATCCGACAGGTTCACTGACAAATCAAATGTAGGGTGTGAGAGAAAGACAGGAGCCAAAAACAACTCTCAGTTTGGGGTGTAAGTAACCAGAAGCACGGCTCTGGGGGAGGCGTGAGTTTGCAGGGAGGGTGGCCTTCCAGGTGTTGACACTGTGGTGCCTACCAGACCCTCCAGTGGTGATGTGTGGGAGGGGACGGGCCGCCGTGCTGGAGTTCAAAGGGGAGGGCTGCGCTGGAGATTGGAATATGGGAGTTGCTGGGCAGTTTTGAAGCCCAAAGACTGGGTGAGAGTTCCTAGGAAGTGTTGGGAAGAGAGGAACAAGGCGCGGGGGGCTTCCCAGGCAGCTCAGTGAGTCAAGCGCCCGCCTGCCATGCAGGATACGCACGTTTGATCCCTGGGTCAGGAAGATCCCCTGGAGGACTGCATGGCAACCCACTCCGGTATTCTTGCCTGCAGAATCCCATGGACAGAGGAGCCTGGCAGGCTACCGTCCGTGGGGTCGCACAGGGTTAGACACGACTGAAGCGATGAGCACGAGGCCCAAGGGCCACATCCTGCAGCCCTGCAATGGTGAGAGGCCGGGGAGAGGAAAGGAGCTGAGAACGAGCAACCAGGGCGGCGGGTGGGAAACCGAGGAAGAGTGGGCCCGTCTCAGAGGAGAAAGGCTCTCCAGAGGGGCACAGTCTGCTGCAGAGTGTGGCAGAGGAGCCTCAGAGAGGGAAGGAAGACAGACGCTGAGCAAGCCTCCCAACCTCTTTCAGGCCGCGGCACACACAGAAAGTACCAATATTTGTGCAACCTGCAGGGACACAGATGCGCCTGTCAAGGAAGCAGGTGGTCAGCTGGGGTCCTCTGGCCGCCCAGGGGCCTGCCCAGTGCCTCACGAGTGGAGAGGACCCACATCTGGGCCCCTGAGACCTTTCCGTGCTCTGGACTCCAGCTGGAAAACTGGACAGCTGGGGTCGGCGACAGGGAGCTCATTGGCGCTCTTGGCCCAAGCTGGGACGGCGGGCCTCGGGAGCAAGCGCCTGATCGCAGTGTTTTGGGAAGACGCAGGAGGCAAGGTATGCAGACTGCGTGCGGCCGCCTCTGCAGAGCTCTGCTGAAATGCAAACAGGAGCAGTGGGCAGTGGCTAGAAGCATCTGGCTTTACTTCAGCCATCTCACTTTGGGCTCTCTATGTTCTTGATTTAAAAAAATTTTTCTTCTTTTCTTTTGGACCGAGTGTTCACCTCATGCTTTTGTCCCCCTCTGTTTCTTTAAATGTTATGTCCTCTATTTCTGTTCTTTCCGTAGTTAAAAGCTTAAAAGCAGAGGTCAGCAAACATTTTCTAGAAAGTGCTTCACAGTAAATACTTTAGGATTTGTGAGCCATACTGTTTCTGTAGCAACCACTCACGAAAACAGCCATAGAGAGCTTGTAAAGAAATGGCCGTGGCCGTATGTTAATAAAAGTTTATTTGTAAAAGCAGGCACCAGTCCTAAATTGGTGAAGGTGTCATATTTTGTAGGCTTCTGTCTTAAAGTATATGTAACAAATCACTACATTTACTCTCCTCCAGAATCATACTGCAGCCTTCAGTTCAGTGCAGTTCAGTCGCTCAGTCGTGTCCGACTCTTTGTGACCCCATGAACCGCAGCACGCCAGGCCTCCCTGTCCATCGCCAACCCCCGAAGTTTACCCAAACTCATGTCCATTGAGTCAGGGATGCCATCCAACCATCTCATCCGCTGTCACATGCCCTTCTACTCTCAACTTCAGTCTTTCCCAGCATCACGGTCTTTTCAAATGAGTAAGGTCTTCACATCAGGTGACCAAAGTATTGGAGCTTCAGCATCAGTCCTTCCAATGAACACTCAGGACTGATCTCCTTTAGGATGGACTGGTTGGATCTCCTTGCAGTCCAAGGGACTCTCAAGAGTCTTCTCCAACACCATGGTTCAAAAGCACCACTTCTGTGGTGCTCAGCTTTCTTTACAGTCCAACTCTCCCATCCATACATGACCACTGGAAAAACCACAGCTTTGACTAGACAGACCTTAGTTGGCAAAATAATGTCTCTGCTTTTGAATACGCTATCTAGGTTGCTCATAACTTTCCTTCCAAAGAGTAAGCATCTTTTAATTTCATGGCTGCAGTCACCATCTGCAGTGATTCTGGAGCCCACAGAAATAAAGTCTGACACTGTTTCCACAGTTTCCCCATCTATTTCCCATGAAGTGATGGGACCGGATGCCATGATCTTCGTTTTCTGAATGTTGAACTTTAAGCCAACTTTTCACTCTCCTCTTTCACTTTCATCAAGAGGCTTTTTTGCTCCTCTTCACTTTCTGCCATAAGGGTGGTGTCATCTGCATATCTGAGGTTATTGATATTTCTCCTGGCAATCTTGATTCCAGCTTGTGTTTCTTCCAGTCCAGCCTTTCTCATGATGTGCTCTCCATAGCAGTTAAATAAGCAGGGTGACAATATACAGCCTTGACGTACTCCTTTTCCTATTTGGAACCAGTCTGTTGTTCCATGTCCAGTTCTAACTGTTGCTTCCTGACCTGCATACAGATTTCTCAAGAGGCAGGTCAGGTGGTCTGGTATTCCCATCTCTTTCAGAATTTTCCACAGTTTCTTGTGATCCACACAGTCAAAGGCTTTGGCATAGTCAAGAAAGCAGAAATAGATGTTTCTCTGGAACTCTCTTGCATTTTCCATGATCCAGCAGATGTTTGCAATTTGATCTCTGGTTCCTCTGCCTTTTCTAAAATCAGCTTGAACATCTGGAAGTTCATGATTTATGTACTGCTGAAGCCTGGCTTGGAGAATTTTGAGCATTACTTTACTAGCGTGTGAGATGAGTGCAATTGTGCGGTCGTTTGAGCATTCTTTGGCATTGCCTTTCTTTGGGATTGGAATGAAAACTGACCTTTTCCAGTCCTGTGCCCACTGCTAAAATTTCCAAATTTGCTGGCATATTGAGTGCAGCACTTTCACAGCATCATCTTCCAAGATTTGAAATAGCTCAACTGGAATTTCATCACCTCCACTAGCTTTGTTCATAGTGGTGCTTCCTAAGGCCCACTTGACTTCACATTCCAGGATGTGTGGCTCTAGGTGAGTGATCACACCATCGTGATTATCCGGGTTGTGAAGATCATTTTTGTACAGTTCTTCTGTGTATCATTGCCACCTCTTCTTAACATCTTCTGCTTCTGTTAGGCCCATACCATTTCTGTCCTTTATTGAGCCCATTTTTTGCATGAAATGTTCCCTTAGTATCTCTAATTTTCTTGAAGAGATCTCTAGTCTTTCCCATTCTATTGTTTTCCTCTATTTCTTTGCACTCATCACTGAGGAAGGCTTTCTTATCTCTCCTTGCTATTCTTTGAAACTCTGCATTCAAATCGGTATATCATTCTTTTTCTCCTTTGCTTTTCACTTCTCTTCTTTTCTCAGCGATTTGTAAGGCCTCCTCAGACAGCCATTTTGCTTTTTTGCATTTCTTTTTCTTGCGGATGGTCTTGATCCCTGTCTCCTGCACAATGTCACGAACCTAATTCCATAGTTCATCAGGCACTGTATCTATCAGATCTAGGCCCTTAAATCTTTTTCTCACTTCCACTGTATAATCGTTAGGGATTTGAATTAGGTCATACCTGAGTGGTCTAGCGGTTTTCCCTACTTTCTTCAATTTAAGTCTGAATCTGGTAATAAGGAGTTCATGATCTGAGCTACAGTCAGCTCCTGGTCTTGTTTTTGTTGACTGTATAGAGCTTCTCCATCTTTGGCTACAAAGAATATAATCAGTCTGACTTCAGTGTTGACCACCTGGTGGTGTCCATGTGTGGAGTCTTCTCTCGTGTTGTTGGAAGAGGGTGTTTGCTATGACCAGTGCGTTCTCTTGGCAGAACTCTATTAGCCTTTATCCTCTTCATTCTGTACCCCAAGGCCAAACTTGCCTGTTACCCCAGGTGTTTCTTGACTTCCTACTTTTGCATTCCAGTCCCCTATAATGAAAAGGACATCTTTTTGGGGTGTCAGTTCTAGAAGGTCTTATAGGTCTTCGCAGAACCCTTCAACTTCAGCTTCTTCAGCGTTACTGGTTGGGGCATAGACTTGGATTACCACAATATTGAATGATTTGCGTTGGAAACAAACAGAGATCATTCTGTCATTTTTGAGACTGCACCCAACACTGCATTTTGGACTCTTCTGTTGACCATGATGGCTACTCCATTTCTTCTGAGGGATTCCTGCCCGCAGTAGTAGATATAATGGTCATCTGAGTTAAATTCACCCATTCCAGTCCATTTTAGTTCGCTGATTCCTAGAATGTCGACGTTCACTCTTGCCATCTCCTGTTTGACCACTTCCAATTTGCCTTGATTCATGGACCTGACATTCCAGGTTCCTATGCAATATTGCTCTTTACAGCATCAGACCTTGCTTCTATCACCAGTCACATCCACAGCTGGGTGGTGTTCTTGCTTTGGCTCCATCCCTTCTTTCTTTCTGGAGTTATTTCTCCACTGATCTCCAGTAGCATATTGGGCCCCTACTGACCTGGGGAGTTCCTCTTTCAGTATCCTATCATTTTGCCTTTTCATACTGTTCATGGGGTTCTCAAGGCAAGAATACTGAAGTGGTTTGCCATTCCCTTCTCCAGTGGACCACATTTTGTCAGACCTCCCCCACCATGACCTGCCCGTGTTGGGTGGCCCTACACAGCATGGCTTCAGTTCAGTTCAGTTCAGTTCAGTTGCTCAGTCGTGTCCCACTCTTTGCGACCCCATGAATCGCAGCATGCCCGGCCTCCCTGTCCATCACCAGCTCCCAGAGTTCACTCAGACTCACGTCCATCGAGTCAGTGATGCCATCCAGCCATCTCATCCTCTGTCGTCCCCTTCTCCTCCTGCCCCCAATCCCTCCCAGCATCAGAGTCTTTTCCAATGAGTCAACTCTTTGCATGAGGTGGCCAAAGTACTGGAGTTTCAGCTTTAGCATCATTCCTTCCAAAGAAATCCCAGGGCTGATCTCCTTCAGAATGGACTGGTTGGATCTCCTTGCAGTCCAAGGGACCCTCAAGAGTCTTCTCCAACACCACAGTTCAAGGCATCAATTCTTCAGCGCTCAGCCTTCTTCACAGTCCAACTCTCACATCCATACACGACCACAGGAAAAACCGTAGCCTTGACTAGACAGCATGGCTTAGAGAGCTTTAAATCTGGTCATCCCTCTTCACTTACCATGCACCTGGTATTTTTACTCTGGTGATTTTCTTTATATATACTCTCAAAAAAGACGTCCCCCCACCAAGTGCAGACTCGGTGTCTAGCTCAATTCAGTCTCGTGTCTGGCAGGCACATTATTCACGTTTCCAATGGGGCTCAGGCTTTCCTGTTAGAATCAGTTTCTTTCTTTTTGAAGCACATTGTTGACTGTTTCCTCCAATGTGCTTCATTCAGAGCTAATCTCTAATGTGTCTCATTCGGAGCCAATGTGCGGCTCTTCTTGGTCGAGACTACTCGACTCCCCCTCGCGCCTCAGAAACAGTTTCACTAAGTACCTAGTTCTGATCAATAGCGATTTTTCTCAGCACTTTGAAGGTGCCATTCTACTGCCTCTGTCTGGTGAAAAGTCAGTTATCAGCCTAATTGGTAGTCCTTTGGAGGTAGTCTGACTTGCCTAATCACTTTTAAGGCCTTCTCTTTACACTGGATATTCTGAAATTTCAACATAACTGACAAGGTGGATTTGCATTTTGCTTTCCTGTTGAGTTTCTGAATTTGAGGATTCAGTGCTCATTACTTCTGGAAAACTCCCAGTCATCATCCTTTTAGGGCATGTTCCCCTTTTTCCTCCCTGTTGTCCTTATCTGCAATTCTCCGTCAGCTTGTCTCAGGTCTTTCCTGTCATTCTCTTAACCTCCCTTTCATGATTTCTTGTGTCTTTCTCTGCTGCAGTCTGGAGATGTATTCAGCAATCTTTCAGTTCACTGATTTTCTTTCCAACTGTGTCTGATCTACTCTCGACCATTGTATTTTCTATTTTGACTTTGTATATCTCATCTCTACAAAGTTCAATGTGGGAACATGGGTTTGATCCCTGGTCCAGGAAGATCCCACATGCCGCGGAGCAACCAAGCCCGTGAGCCACAACTACAGAAGCCCACACCCTGTAGAGCCCAAGCTTCACACCAGGAGAAGCCGCCACAGTGAGAAGCATGTGCCCCACAGAAAGAGTGGCCCTGCTCAGCGCAACCAGAGAAAGCCCACACAGCAGCCAGGACCCAGCACAGCCAGAGATGGATAAATAAATCCTAAAAAATACATAGCAAAGACCCAGCACAGCCAGGGATAAATAAATAAATCCTAAGAAACACACAGCAAAGACCCAGCACAGCCAGAGATAAATAAATAAATCCTAAAAAAACCACAAAACTGTGTTCAGTTCAGTTCAGTCACTCAGTCGTGTCCGACTCTTTGCAACCCCATGAATTGCAGCACGCCAGGCCTCCCTGTCCATCACCAACTCCCAGAGTTCACTCAAACTCATATCCATCGAGTCCGTGATGCCATTCAGCCATCTCATCCTCTGTCGTCCCCTTCTCCTCCTGCCCCCAATCCCTCCCAGCATCAGAGTCTTTTCCAATGAGTCCACTCTTCGCATGAGGTGGCCAAAGTACTGGAGTTTCAGCTTTAGCATCATTCCTTCCAAAGAAATCCCAGGGTTGATCTCCTTCAGAATGGACTGGTTGGATCTCCTTGCAGTCCAAGGAACTCTCAAGAGTTACATCCATACAAACTGCTGATACACACAACACAGAGGAATCTCAAATACATCATACTAAGCAGAAAGAGCCAGACACAGACGGTGACCTAGTATTTGATTCCATGTAAATGACATCCTGAAAAAGGCAAACCTGGAGGGACAGAAAACAGATCCACGCTCTCCAGGGGCTGAAGATGAGAACAGAGGTTAAAGGAAGACACTGGGAAACGTGAGGGGAGGGGAAATTCCTCTAAGTCTTGACTGTGGTGGTGAGTATGCAACTCTATGCTTTGTCAAAACTCAAGGAACTTTATATTTTAAAAGGTGGATGTTACTGTATGTAAATCTGGCCTGGACTTGACGACCAGCAAAGCTCCAGTTCACGGGAATCTTTCAAGGGAGCTGCCAGCTCAGGGCTCACAAACCTCTCCTGACTTGTGCACACATTCTTTTCTATTTATTATTTTTTAATTTTTAAAACTTGTTTATCTAGCTTTTGCTTTGGAGTGTTTCTGATTTCTTGCTAGCTCAGTCATGCATTTTAAAACTTTCTTTTAGGTGGTCCAGCGGCTAACACGCCACACTCCCAATACAGGTGCCGGGTTTGAATGCTGGTCAGGGAACTGGATTCCACACGTTACGACTAAGAGCTCACGTGTCGCCGCAAACGATTCTGAAGATGGAGGGTCCCGAGTTCCGCAACGAAGACCCAGCGGCAGCCAAAGAAATGAATCTCTTAAACGTGACACAGTCCACATTCTTTCAGATCTGCTGTCCAGAGGACCAGCCCAGTGAGGGAGATGCCGTCTTTATCCTCAACGGGTTGCTAGTCCGATGGAGGAGGAGAGAGCCAGCCCACAAGGAAGAGCCTCCTCCCAAGCTCTGTCCTCGGACAGCAGCTCCTCCCGGCGATTCGGGGCTTCCTGGACCTGTGAGATCACATAACTTTTTCGTGATGACAGTAATGGCTATAATTAACTGGCAAAAAAAAAAAAGTGATGCATCGCAGGCAGCTGGCTGGGCTCACGGGCAGGGAGGTGGCGCCGCGTGACTCACGGCCCTGAGCCGAGTGCCAGCAGGGCAGGCTGCAGGGGCGGGTGGCCCCACCAGGCTCCACAGAGAGGTCTGGAGAGGGGCGGGCGGGCGTCGAGGCAGAGAACGCCGGGGAGGGCCCTGACTCAGCGGGGGTCAGCGCGCCTTCCACCGGGGGAAGAAGTGCCCGCAGCATCAAGCTCACTGGCAGCTCTCCGTGCCGCGCGCTCACCAGGGCCAGACATGGAGCGTCTCCATTCGCCAGCACGAGCGCGTGGAATTCTCTGCTCTGTTTCAGCAGCACCTGTCTTATGTGGGGGCTTGAAGGGTCCAGTTACCTGCACTTGTAAAGCGCTTGGCGATGGGGCTGTGACTCAGTGAGTACCGGCCTTGTTATCAGCACCCCCATTAAACAGATGAGGTGGCTGAGGCCCAGTACTGTTACGGGACTTGCCTATGGCCACCCAGCTCCTAGGTTTCAGGACTGGGTGTGCCTGGCTCGACAGCCTCACAGGACAGCCCTCCTGGAGCAAGTCACAGCTAGACAGAATTCTTTCGGCATCAAAGGGGGCTACCATTAAAATATTCCAAAGAGGGCAAAGTGGTTCCCCTTGACCTTCTCCACCCAGCTCTGTGCATCTCTACACTGTCCTCAGTGCCAACCACCCATCCCGTCCTGCATTTTGCTTCCCAGCTCTAAACACCTCCTCCAGGGAGGCTTCCTCGATTCCCCCACCTTCCTAGTCTCAAAGCATAGGATGGACTCCACGTCGTTTGCCGCTGTTGGTCAGCCACTCAGTCGTGTCCGACTCTTTGCGACCCCATGGACTGCAGCACGCCAAGCTTTCCTGTCCATCACCAACTCCCGGAGTTTACTCACACTCATGTCCATTGAGTTGGTGATGCCATCCAACCATCTCACCCTCTGTCATCCCCTTCTCTTCCCGCCTTCTATCTTTCCCAACATCAGGGTCTTTTCTAATGAGTCAGCTCTTCACATCAGGTGGCCAAAGTATTGGAGCTTCAGCATCTGTCCTTCCGATGAATATTCAGGGTTGATTTCCTTTAGGCTGGACTGGTTGGATCTCCTTGCAGTCCAAGGGACTCTCAAGAGTCTTCTCAAACACCACAGTTCACAAGCATCAATTCTTTGGGGTTCAGCCTTCCTTTAATGAGGGCCTATTTGATACCAGGCACTGCCTGAGGTTCTGGGGATGTAGCAATGAAAGAGGTGGCCAAGTCCCTGCCCTCGTGGATCCGACATGCTAATGGAAAGAAGGGAAAACAGACAAGTTTTAGGACAGTTAAGGTAACTGCAGGCTGTGATTAGGTCTATGAAGGATTCAAATAGGAAATGTTTCTTTCGTTATTTAATTGGAGGATAATTAATTACTTTACAATATTGTAGTGTTTTTTGCCACACACTGACATGAATCAGCCATGGGTGTACATGTGTCCCCCATCCTGAACCCCCTCCCACCTCCCTCCCCGTCCCATCCCTCAGAGTCATCCCAGTGCACCAGCCCTGAGCACCCTGTCTCATGCATGGAACCTGGACTGGCGATCTGTTTCACATATGGTAATATCCATGTTTTGATGCTGTTCTCTCAGATCACCCCACCCTCGCCTTCTCCCACAGGGTCCAAAAGTCTGTTCTTTACATCTGTGTCTCTTCCGCTGTCCCGCGTATACGGTCATCGTTACCATCTTTCTAAATTCCATATATATGCGTTAATATACTGTATTGGTGTTTTTCTTTCTGACTTACTTCACTCTGTATAGGAAATGTTTCTTAGACAAGGAAACATTTAAGCTGAAGCCTCAGGGATAAGAAGGCCCAGATATTGTCAGGAATAGAGTACTCCAGGCAGCAGAAAAGGCTTATGCAAAGGCCCTGGGGTAGAAAACAGCCCAGAGGGTTTAGGAGACCACAAGGAGAGGTCTGTGGCTGGAAGAGGAGGGAGGGCAGGGGTGAGTAGAAGATGGACGTGACAGGCAGGGGCCGGGTCACGCCAGGGCCCCTGTGGCTTTGACGCTGAATGCAGTGGAAATCTCCTTGGGTTCTGAGCGGAGGATGCCAGGCAGGGGGTGGGTTCCAAAGAGGCAGGATAGGAAAAGGGAGGACGCAGGGGTCCAGGTGGGGCTGATGGGGCCTGGACCAGGGCAGGGGCAGGGAGGCGGTGGGAGGACCCAGGGCTCCCTCCTCTCTCTCTCTGCTGACCCCTGGTGACACCCATCCCTCCTCTGGGTTTAATTCCCAACTGTAAGCTTCCTGCTTCCAGGAAGCCCTCCCTAATTCTCACACCCCAACTTGTATCTGAAAGGGCCCTTCCCCGTCCACGTCACTGGCTGGATCACCGTCTTGGAGCTGCACACACCCTCCTCACCCAGGGGCGCCCCCTACATCTGTGGGGTCAACAGCTTTAGCTCAGGGTGGAGCCCAAGACTGGAGACAATTCCTGAGACTCAAGCTTAGAACCAGCCGTCTCCAGAGGACATCTGCTTTCCCCATCCCTCTTAATACCCTCCACCTGCAGCTCTGGATCCAAAGGGCTTAGGAATGGACTTGCAGAGGACGGAGCTTCCCATGCTGACGCCCGCCTAGCCCCCTTCCCATCCACCCCCACCCCCAGTGCCAATCCTGACAGCTCTCCCTCCAAACCCTCACTCTCATCTTTCCCTGCCTCCTTCATTCTCCCAGGAGACACTTACCAGGCACCTACTGTGTGCCTGGTTATGAGCCGGGCCCTGGAATCAAAGGGAACCAGGGCACAGCCAGGCCCCATGGTCTGGGGGAAGCAAACGGGCGAACTGATGACAACGATGATGGTGGTGATCAGGTGCCAGTGGGGATGGTCAGTCCAGCTTGTTGAGGGCTCACTGTGTGCCCAGCACGGTGCTAAGCACTTAGGGTGCATTAACTCATCTAATTCTCATAATAGCCCGATGAGGTAACAGTGATTATTTTAATGAGGGGTAACACTTACTACTTATTAAGTGCCAGACACTGTTCTAAATGCTTTGCAGGTGTTAGCCCATTCAAGGTGGTACTATTATTACCCATATTTTACAAGTGAGGAAACTGAGGCACAGAGACGTTTAATAACTTGCCACGGCCACACGGACAGTTTTTGGCATGGCCAAACGCATTTGCAATGGTGGCTGAAGGTAGGGTGTGCCGTGGGACACAGAGGAGAAAGGAGTCCATTCCAATTGGGCAGATCAAGGAAGACTTCAAAGAGGAGGTGACCTTTAAGTCTTATGGGATTAGCAGGGTTTTGCCAGGTGGGTGGGAGGGAAAGAGCACTCCAGGCAGAAGGTCAGTGGAGCAAAGGCCCGAAGGATGTTTAGGGCCGAGGCATAGGTCAGCTTGGCTAGAGGGTCAGGCGGGGATGCTTGCATTTGGGAGACAGGGAGAAGCCAGGTGGCAAAGGGCCCTGGGAGTCAGGCTGAGAGACTCGGCCTGATCCTGGGGGCAACAGGAAGCTGCCGTTCCCTCCTCTCTCTCCCGACCTGCCAACACTAACTTCCAACCCTTCTGGACGCAGAAGAGATAAACCTTCCTTAAATGAGGCCCACTCAGCACCCTCACCTGCCCCCACCCTGGTCTTATTACACTCAGAAAGCGCCCTCGGTGGCCTCAGAGCACCACACTGCCACCTCTAACACTGTATGGGTTTCACCCTTCCAGCCCACTTCCCTGTACCTCACCCCCCGCACAAATGCCCTCCTTCTTGCATCCGTCTCTCCGCAGCCTGTTCCTCCCCTGGGTCTGGCTGAGGAACCCCTTCCGGCAGAAAGCCCTCCTGGATCACTCTGACCCACGTGAGTTTCCATCTTAATTCTTCCCGCTTGCACATCACTTGGCTTCCTCACCACGGCTGGAACTATGGACTCTCAGGTTGCTTCTTTCCAGGCCTGTCTCTTCAGCTGGAATGTGAGATCCTGAAGGGTTGAGATCATGTCCTATAGTTCGGTGTGAAAGGTGGGCACTGCCTTCTGAACGCTGTGCCAGGCGGCATGACCGTGTGCGGCTGTGCTCGGGGCTCACCCGTGCCTTCAGCCATCCTGCAGTTTGAGGAAACCGAGGCTCAGGGGGATGGAGGCGCTCCTCTGCACTCGCCGTAAGTCTGACTCCAGACTCCGTGTAAGGAGCGTTTTCTCACACCCCACCTGCGTCCCACCCTCCCAGGTGGAGGCCCAGCCGATGCTCAAGAGGGAATCAGAGAAGGACCCAAAGGCTGGTCCCCTTCCACACTGGGGCCTGCTTCAGCCCTGCTCTCGCTTCCTCCCCGTTTCAGAGGAGATGGGACCCCGCAGGACTGCTGGCCGCCCTCCGAGTTACTGCCACGGGCTGACAACACTGCGGTCTGGGTGGCCCCCAAGCCCCCAGGAGCTGGAGGCTGAGTCTCAGAGGTTCTGAGTTCCTTTATCAGAGGCTGGCCTGGGCTCATTCTGAAAGGTCGTAGACAGGAGCCTGAACTGAGCCCCAAAGGACCCAGCAGGGTGACAGGCGAGAGCCCACATCACTTGCAGCCAGGCGATCCTAATCGCACCACCGAGTCACAACGGCTCAGCGGGAAAGAACCCGCCTGCCAGTGCAGGAGACCCGGGGGTGATCCCTGGGTCTTGAGGATCCCCCGGAGGAGGAAATGGCTACCCACTCCGGTATTCTTGCCTGGACAATCCCACGGACAGAGGAGCCTGTCTGGCTACAGCCCATGGGGACGCAATTAGTTGGACACAACTGACCAATTGAGCCACAATGATAATCAGCGTTGGCAAGCATCGGGCACTTCCTGTGTGCCAGGCACCGGCTGTGCTAAGCCCCTCACAGGAATTCCTCATTCCTCCTCCCAACAGCCTTGAGACGTTAGTAACATGACCAAGTCCATTGCGCAGATGAGGACACTTCGTGCATTCATTCCACCGTCCGGTCACCCACTGAGCACCCAGCACACGCCTGGCACGGAGCCCAGAACCGGGGTGAAGAGCGTGTGCAAGACGCACCCAGCCCCGCTCTGCAGGGCACGCGGCCTGGAGGGGGCCTGGCGCTAAGGCCGCAGGCAGAAACCCTCCTGGGGGCAGGAGGGGCAAAGGCCTCACTAATTGCTAAGGGTGAGGAAGGGGAAATAACTCCTCAGGTCCTGAATGTAGCATCAGGAACCGCCGTGAGCATGAGCTCGTGCATCCCAGAGGAGATGCCTCATGAGCAGGTGGATATGCGCCCTGGGAGCTGCTATCACCGAGGGGCGGCTGGGCCTGGCTGAGCGTCCCATCCCGGCAGCCTGCAAGGGCGAGGAGAGGAGGTGCTGGTCGAAGCAGCAGGAAGGCCAGGAAACTGCCACGCTCCCCTGCCCGGGAAGGGCGCAGCACACGGAGTCAAAGCCGCCATGCAGTCAAGGGCTTACCTTGAGAGGAGCCAGAGTGGAGGGGGCTTTGGGACCATGTTTCCCAAACTGAGGGCTTCCCTGTGGCTCAGCTGGTAAAGAGCCTGCCTGCAATGCGGGAGACTCCAGTTCAAGTCCTGGGTTGGGATGATCCGCTAGAGAAGGGATAGGCTACCCACTCCTGTATTCTTGGGCTTCCCTGGTGGCTCAGCTGGTAAAGAATCCACCTGCAATGCGGGAGACTCCGGTTCAAGTCCTGGGTTGGGAAGATCCCCTGGAGGAGGGAACGGCTCAGTCCAGTCGCTCAGTCGTGTCCGACTCTCTGCGACCCCATGGACTGCAGCACACCAGGCCTCCCTGTCCATCACCAACTCCCGGAGCTTCCTCAAGCCCATGTCCATGGGGTCGGTGATGCCAACCAACCATCTCCTCCTCTGTCCCCTCCTCTCCTCCCGCCTTCAGTACTGTCGGCCCCTCCAGTATTCTGGCCTGGAGAATCCCATGGGAATCTGGTCGCAAAGAGTCAGACACGACTGAGCGACTCACTCGCTAGTTGCTTGCTTCCCAAACTGAAGCTCCTCTAGGTCTGGGGACTGCCCAGGGCTCTGGCCTCACGGGCAGGTGGGGACACTGAGGCCCAGAGGGCAAGGAGCGCTCCAGGGCCACGCGGGGCGGCCGTGCACCACTGCGGGGCCGCTCCTGAGTCTCGGCCCCCGTGGGTGCTGCGGCTCCTCCTGGGGCCCGTCATGTCCTCCTGACGGGTCTCCCGGCCGCCGGGCAGGTACCCATGGGCTTGTTGCCGAGGCCCCAGCAGGCAGGCGGGGGTGAGGCTAGAGAGGCCCGCCATGGCCTTGGCCTCTGGCCAGCCCCCTGCTCCAGCTTCTCCCTCCCGCGGGCCTTCTCCCTGCTCCCTTCCTGGGGCCCCTGCAGGCGTCTGAGCGCCCCTCCAGAGGAGCACGGGTGCTGCTAAGCCCCCTCACTGGGCTGGGGTCTGCTCCAAAGCCAGGCCTGCGTCTCTGCAGCCACACCAGGAACGCCCCTGGACTTCCCCTCAGACTAGCGATTCTGCCTGAACAGAAGCTTCTCCAGGACGGGCCCGGGTGTCTCCCACGCCCTAGGAACTCCTGGAGCCCCTGCTCTGGGAGACCAGTCAGCTCTGCTAAATGAACCCCTCCCTACATGGGGCTGGAAAGAACTCAAGAGCTTCCCTCGTGACTCAGACGGTAAAGAATCTGCCTGCAGTGCAGGAGACCAGGGTTCGATCCCTGAGTCGGGAGGATCCCCGGGAGAAGGGACAGGCTGCCCACTCCAGTACCCTTGCCTGGAGAATCCCACGGACAGAGGAGCCTGGCGGGCTGCAGTCCGGGGGCAGCACAGAGTAGGACACGACTGAGCGTGAACTTGAATGCAAGCGGCGGCCTGGAGCCGCATCCAGGGCCTCAGCCCGCTGCCGTCCCCGGGGTGAGAGCCAGCCAACCGCCAGGTCACCCTGACCGGGGTGTGCCTGCGGCACGACCACTCCTCACCCCGGACCTGAGGCCACCTCCTTAACCTCTCCAGCCTCCCGCCTCACCCGTGAAACGCAGTCGGTCACAGCCGCCTGCCTCGTGGGGTTGGTAACAATCACTGACATAACGCTTGTCAAGTGTTTATGCGGGGCCGGCACAGTGTAGAGCCTGCTATTATCATCATTATGAAGAGAGTCACGGGAGCTGACTGCGCCTCAGCGGTGCCCGGCACTCCAGTCTACACAGCACTCCCGTCTGTGGCTGCGTGGGAACCTCGAGGAAGCAGTGTGGTGTCTAGGATGGAGGCTCCAAAGGCCCACACTCCTTTCCTGGAGTCACGGAGCCCAACCGCCTGGCTCTGGCCTCATAATCCTGACCCACCAGCGGCTCGGTGTCTGTACGGCACCTGAATGTTTACAGGCTGGCTGCCTGGAGCACGTTACTTCACCTCTCTGAGCCTCAGTTTCCTCATCTGTAAAGTGGGGGCAAGAGTACAGCTTCTCTCACAGGCTTATCGTGAAGAGTAAATGACATGCGTCTTCAAAGATCCCAGAACAGGGTCTGGCAGAGTCCGTGCTATGTACTTTTTTCGGGGAGGGGGCACGCCATGCAGCTTGTGAGCTCTTAGCTCCCCAGCCAGGGATCAACCCGGGGCCCCTGCAGAGGAAGCAGAGTCCTATCCACTGGACCACCAGGGGGTCCCCCCGGTGAATGCAACTTTTGGGTTGTGCCCTTGAAAAAACAAAAGAAACGAAGGAAGGAACCTGCCCCGTCCTTCCCCTTCCTCCCTCTGTTACATGTCCCCGTGGGACAGAGGGACGTGGGGCAGCCAGATCAGACCATGAGGGAGCGGGCGAGCACTGGGGAAGCAGCGCAAGACAGATGGACTCTGGGGCTCAAGCTGTGAGTCAGCCCCCGCCACTCCTGGGCTGTGCCTTTGCCCTTTCCTCCGCTCCATTGCGAAAGCCTTTTGTCAGGGGGTCGCCAAGAGCTGGACACCACTGAACCAACGTTACAAGCCTTTTCTGACCTCCGTTACTACTACAAAACCCAAATGCCAACTGAGGCAGGCCAGGGCAGTCCCGCCAAAAGGGGACTTTGTGAACACTGAAGTCTCTTCTTTTCTTTTTCCCCTCTTACATCAGTGCACGTGGGCATATGTATTTGAATATGTGATGGGTGCAGACTTCCCGGTATATAAATGCAGGTGTGCAACAAATGCAGCTTTATTTTGCGGCACCTGAACGTCGTGTCTCACGCTCCTGTTCCCTGCGGTGGGAATCTAAACCAGCCAATGCACAGCGTCAGTCACTTCAGGTTACTTCCAGCTGGGATGTGTCTGCCTTGAGCAAAGCAGGGTGAGTTCCACCAGTCCAGCGCTCCTCCTGCCCCTCCCACACACCTTCCTCTCTTCTCGGTGGCATTTCGGTTCTGGTTAGTAACTGAAACAGAGCATCACAGTGTCACTGACCGAAGCCAGGCCAGCTGGTATTCGCGTGGGGTCCGAGCTGGGTGTTGCGCCGTGTGACTCATGACAGTTCTGAGTGATGTGCATCCCTGCCTGGTTTCCGGCTGTGGAGTCTCAGCTGCCTGGGCCCAACACCACCTTGTCATGTGCCGGGAGCCGGCGTGAGGAACTCCGCCCATGGCAAGGGTCATGAGGAAGGAGGCTTGGCATACGCAAACGCGTGATCAAGCCTCAGGAAACCCCCTGTTCCCGAGCATCTACCCCCAAACCAGAGTCTGTTTTATGCTCTCACCTACACCTCTGACTTTACGGGGGGCTCTCCCCCATAACCGTTTCTCTCGGAGAAGGAGTAAATGTGCAGCTCCAAGGCAATAAAAATTCCTGGGCATGACAAGAGTGTTTCAGCTTATGGACTCCTCTGAAGGTTATCTAGCCCGCCTGTATAGGTTCGTCCGGCCACATGTGATTGTTTACAGCCTCCCAATCTGAGAGGCACGAGATGTTTTAGACTTACTAAAGGCAAATTCTTTTGGGGAGTCGGAAATTATTAGTATAGTGGGTTGATTAGGAATTATATTGGTGAAGGGTTTTTTCATTTGTTGTGTCAATAATTGCTGCTAATTCCCTCCTCTGGGTGGGACAAGGATGTCTCAGGTCAAACCTCTCTGCTGACAGACTAGCTTGTGTGACAGGATTATCCATACTCCTGCCACTATGCACATGATTGTTTACTACCTCTTAACCATAAACAGCACAGAGAGTTTTGGAGTATTTTGAGAGTCTTAATTAGCATAGGGCTTTTTCTTCTTGTTGAGTCAATGATTGCCGCCAGGCCTCCATATCCTTAGGCACCTGGGAATATATTAATCAATGTATTTGGAATATAGAAAAGGAAATATAGTAGTCTTTGATGTTAGCAATACTAGACTTTTTGAGTTAATGGATTTTCTCTTTTGTAATAGATCACTGTACTTTGTTATAAATCACTGTGTCCTTGCTATGTAAAAAGGTAACTTTATCACTATCTTAAGACTAAATAGATCTTAAGGGGAGCATTGGTGAAAGGATTTTCATTTGTTGGGCTGTTGTTTTCTGCTAAATCTCCATGTTCTCTGCCCTTATAATGAATATAACTAACATATAGGAGAAATAAGTATTAACCTTTAAGCATATAGGAGGAATAAGTATTAACCTTGAAGATTAATCATGTGAACCTTGGGTTAAATAAATTCCTTTCTTGATTGTAACTCACTACACCCTCACCCTATAGGAATGTAACTTTATTTGGAGGGTGGTGCCTGGTTTAAGAAAAAACACCCTTGGAAGAAATAAGTTTTTTGGTTATCAGAAAGAAAGGATCATAAAATGTCAGCAGGTCTCACTCATGGCCAGAAGATGATGTACCTTCTTTATACATTTATGTGAAGCACCCGATTTTGATAAAGGTCAGGACTGCTGACTCCCCGCGTGACTCTGTATTCATCCCTATGTGTAACAAAAGGTATATAAGCTAACCCAAAAATGAAGAAATCGGATCAGTTTCCGGAAAGACTGATTCCCCCATGTCACTTCTTTCTTGCTCCTGTTTTTCTGGCTGAATTCCCATCTGGAGCACGGATGCTCTTCCACGTAATCCAAGTTGTTCAGCCTCTTTTTCTCCACTAATCTTCCTACTGCACTATCCATTTCTAATCTCTCTATATCTGTGACTAAATATGTATTTTTCCAAAGACGCCGACTCCGTCCCCACCTTCGAATTCCCTGGATCCACCGGGGCTGGACCCCGGCAGTCATGACCCCACAGCGCCATTGCACACCTTCCTGGGGAGGTTCCTGGGCTCCCCAGCTGAGGTTGGAGCATGCAGACTGCTTCCAGGCAGCCCTCCCATCATCACGGCTTCCTAGGTTCCAGGCTCATGTCCTCTATGATCTCAGATTCCCAAACTCCTGGGCCCCTTCCCCTGCCTGCCGAGCTCCTCTCCAGGGAACGAGGGCTGGAAGCGGTGCAGTCTCCTGGCTCTCCCTGCTGCGTACAGTGGAGCTGTTTCCCTGGCCTCTGCCCTTGTCCCCAGGACCAGCTCCCCTGCCCTGAGTCGGGGAGGCCTCATGTTTGGGCTCGAATGCAGGAGGATCGGGGGTTGGAAGAAGTACAGGGCAAGACAAGCTCCCTTTTAAGAGATGCTGCTCACCCCTCCCTCTTTATTCCTGCCCACACAGAGGACACCATAGTGGGAAAACATGGTCCCCAGCAAGTCTAGGTTGAAAAATGATTCTGAAAAGTCAGACTCTGAATGTGAAGATGTTTGAGAAATATCTTGACTAATACATTTCACTTATACTTTCCTTCAATGTATGTATAAGACTGATAATAAAGAACACTGCCTGAAAGAGCTCTTTTGGTAAGAATAAAGTAAAACCTAAGAGATGCTGAAGCCTGTGTCCTAGATTAGTTGGCGGCCTTTTTTCTTTATTTATGGTATGCAAAATATCGGTGTTGGTGCCATTGCCTTCTCCTCCCTGGTGGTACAGGGGATGAGAATCCGCCTGGCAATGCAGGGGACACGGGTTCCATCGCTGGTCCAGGAAGACCCCACATGCATGGAGCAACTCAGCCCGTGGGCCACAACCACTCACTGAGCCCCGCCGAGCAACGAGAGATGCCCATGCACCGCAAGGAGGAGGAGCCCCCACCTGCTGCCCCTGGAGAAAGGCTGAGCCCAGCAGCAAAGACCAAGCGCACCTCAAACCTGATCAACTAATAAATCGGGTGGGGATGCCTCTGTTTCACAGCTGGGGAAACTGAGGTCCACTGGAGAAGCGTGAATTGGCCTCAGGGATCCAGCTGAGGAGAGTGAAACCAGCTCTAAACCCAGGTCTCCTATGGGGAGGGCCCCGCCCCTGTCCAGGGATACGCCCCACACTTGTGGACCGTCCTCGGCCACACACACACACCACACACCCCCAAGTGCACATATGTACCCAGACGCAGATACACGCAGAGCAGGGCTGGCTTCATTTCAGGATGCAAAAAACATTACCCGGCCGCACACTCCGCAATGCTGTCTGAGCAGCAGCGCCGGGCTGCTGGCGGGGAAAGTGGAACCACAAAGCGGTGGTTAATCCTCCACCTCAATTACCAGCAACAGTTGGGAAGGGCCTGTTGGCTCCTGGAACCAGAAGGAGCAACATCAAACGCAGCTCCTGAGTGCGCCAGGAGGAAGTCTGTTTCATTAGCCAGGAGGTGGCTCCTGTGTGGGGAGGGGAGAGGCCACGGGTCTCAGCAGAGAGAAGTGGAGGCTTGGGGGTCAAGTCCCAGCCCCACAAATGTGTGGCGTTGAGGACATCACTCCCCACCCCACGACTGGCTGTGAAGGTCCCTTTGGCATCCGCATATTTTAACAATCATAACGACAACTTGTGTATGTGGGAACCTCTGGGCCTTTGGGTCAGGGACCGCCTCTGTCCTGCCCATCATCAGAGCTCTAGCATGAGGCCTGGCATATGGTCGGTGCTTAATAAATGATGGTTTAAAGACTGGATGGCCATCTCTTCCTATTCATACAAGCTTTTAGAAACCTCCTCTCATCTGATTTCATGATACTGGAGTTAGTATGCCCATTTTAGAGATGAGAAAACTAAGGCTCAGAGCAGCTGAGATGAAGCACAAGCTGTGACGTTAACCTATGTGTTGCTTCTCCCCAGCTTTACACTATTTGACCTTCATTTCCTCTTCCCCCAACTTCTTTTTCATCTGAACACCCCTACACACACACACATACACACACACACACCATACTTTCTGTACGTACAAACATGCCCGTTGCTCAGACTGTCATACACCACAAGGCCGTATGTCTTTACAAGGAGGACATGAGGAGGAGAAGGAGGGTGGTGACATCGACTCCTCGACATCCAATCTCCCTTCCTAATGAGACCCTGAATTTGCCAACTTGCTGCTTTGGGAGGAATTATTATAACTCCACCCTCAGCTTCAGAGGCAAGTGCTAATTAACCAAAGCCACTTAGCATGTATTATTCTCCTGGCCACAGTTATTGATTGGGAGTTGGACAGATGACCCGAGGCAGGTCGATCAAGGCCAAAAAGATCCCTTTCCAGTAC
Organism: Budorcas taxicolor; assembly: GCF_023091745.1. Taxonomy (NCBI): domain Eukaryota; kingdom Metazoa; phylum Chordata; class Mammalia; order Artiodactyla; family Bovidae; genus Budorcas; species Budorcas taxicolor. The sequence goes on from NC_068911.1 coordinate 179,787,734, forward strand.
TTTTTTGAGCCACTAGGCAACTTTCCTTTCTGCTACTACATTTGAATCCAGAAACAAGAGTTCCAGAAACTTCTTAAGCCGTCTTAGGAACACAAGGGTAGAGTCTGACCAAGCATGGAGCTAATATTGAGGCTGTATTGAGCAACTGTGAGCTGCTGGGTCAAGCTGCACCTGAAGGTGAGCCTACCTCTGGCTTTTCAGTACCGCGAGCCAATAAATTCCCTTTATTAGTGGAGTTGGGTTTTCTACAACTTGTAACTGCAGAAAAGTATCCTAACAACTATAAGCAGTTTCAATACTATCTCCACAATCAACGCAATGACTGCTTTTATAGGTCCTCATAACCCTGCTTGTTATCAGGGTGGACTGCTGGCGAGCAGGAAACGGGTATGAGGACCCTTCCTCCAGCTCCTTCCACATTTCTCTCCACAGTTTTGTTAGATAATGACCTCAAGGCCTTACCTCCAGTGCAAATCTAGGGAGAAGCCCCAGAAGCTGCCATGTGAGCATGGAGCTCATGCAGCAGAGAGCCCCAGGCTAGTCTCCCCAGCCCCACCTGAATGGGGCCACATGGCCCACAAGCAGGCTCCTGTCTCTCCCACAGCCGTGGTAGAAAGACCAGCTCTCCATGGGCAATGGTGATGCTCACGGTCTCATCCTTCCACCTCATCTTCCACTCTGTCCTCCACTAATCTCATCCACTGAGTCACTACCTTCTGAGACGTCACAGTTTCTCAAATGACTTATCAACTTAGAAGGACCCTGGGGCTTCCCTGGTGATCCAGCGGTTAAGCCTTTGCCTTCCAGTGTCCGGGGTGCAAGTTCAATCCATGGTCGGGAACTAGGACCTCACATGCCTCTTTAATAAAGACTTTAAAAGTGGTCCACATCAAAAAAAAAAAAAACCTTAAAAAAAATTAAATTAAATTAAAGAGAATTTCCTGAAACCTTCGAACAAACTTCACTGAGTCAAGAGGAGTAGGAACCAAGGCAGCAGCAGAGCGAGACAGGCCACTGGGCTGTGGGCTGCGGGGCTGGGGGAGGGGGAGGGGGCTGGGGGAGGGGGCTGGGGGCTGGGGGCTGGGGGAGGGGGCTGGGGGAGGGGGCTGCAGGCTGGGGGCTGGGGGAGGGGGCTGGGGGAGGGGGCTGGGGGAGGGGGCTGCAGGCTGGGGGCTGGGGGAGGGGGCTGGGGGAGGGGGCTGCAGGCTGGGGGCTGGGGGAGGGGGCTGGGGGCTGGGGGCTGCGGGCTGGGGGAGGGGGAGGGGGCTGGGGGAGGGGGAGGGGCCTGGGGGAGGGGGCTGCGGGCTGGGGGAGGGGGAGGGGGAGGGGGCTGGGGGAGGGGGAGGGGGAGGGGGCTGGGGGAGGGGGCTGGGGGCTGCGGGCTGGGGGCTGGGGGCTGCGGGCTGCAGGCGGGGGCTGGGGGCTGCGGGCTGCGGGCTGGGGGCTGCGGGCTGCGGGCGGGGGCTGGGGGCTGCGGCCTGCGGGCGCGGGCTGGGGGCTGCGGGCTGCGGGCTGGGGGCTGGGGGCTGCGGGCTGGGGGCTGCGGGCTGCGGGCTGCGGGCTGCGGGCTGCGGGCTGCGGGCTGGGGGCTGGGGGCTGCGGGCTGCGGGCTGGGGGCTGGGGGCTGCGGGCTGGGGGCTGCGGGCTGGGGGCTGCGGGCTGCGGGCAGGGGCTGGGGGCTGCGGGCTGAGGGCTGGGGGCTGCGGGCTGCGGGCTGCGGGCTGCGGGCGGGGGCTGGGGGCTGGGGCTGGGGGCTGGGGGCTGGGGGCTGGGGGCTGCGGGCTGCGGGCTGCGGGCTGCGGGCGCGGGCTGGGGGCTGCGGGCTGCGGGCTGGGGGCTGCGGGCTGCGGGCTGCGGGCTGGGGGCTGCGGGCTGGGGGCTGGGGGCTGCGGGCTGGGGGCTGCGGGCTGCGGGCTGGGGGCCAAGTCCTGGCGCTGCCGCTTCTGGGGTGTGTGGCTTTGGGCAGATCACATCACCCTCTTTGTGGGAGGCAAAATAACAGTCCCTCAAACACACCTGCATCCTAATCCCCCGAACCTCCGAGGATGGCGAAAACTAGAGATGATGGGACTACCCTGGATTATCTAAGTGGGCTTTGCTGGGCAGACGGTAAAAAATCTGCCTCAACGCAGAAGACCTGGGTTCAGTCCCTGGGTCGGGAAGATCCCCTGGAGAAGGAAGTGGATACTGATGCCAGTATTCTTGCCTGGAAAATCCCATGGATAGAGGAGTCTGGTGGGCTATAGTCCATGGGGTCACAAAGAGTCAGACACGACTGAACCACTAACACTCACACACACACACACACTCACACACACACACACTCACACACACACACTCACACACACTCACACACACACACACACAATCTGACCAAATCAGCAGTTAAAAGTGGAGAACTCTTCCAGGCTGTGATCAGAGGGAGACGTGACTACAGACGAAGGGTCAGAAAGACACAGCATTGGTGGGACTTCCTGGTGGTCCCGTGGCTAAGACTCCACACTCCCACTGCAGGGGGCCTGGGCTCGATGCCTGGTCAGGGAACTAAGTCCATCAGGCTGCAACTAAAAGTCACACCATTGCCGGCTTTGGAGCTGAAGGAAGGAGGCTATCAGCCAATGAGTGAGTGGCCTTGAGAAGCTGGACAAGGCAAGGAAACAGATGCTCCCCCAGAGCCCCCTAATGCAGCCCTGTCGACAGTTTATTTAGCCCGGCGAGACTCACGTCAGGACTCAGACCTCCGTGAGGATCGTGGGTATTGCTCAGCCGCTGAGTTTGTGGCATCCACTGCAGCAGCCACGGGAACCTGATGCAGACCCTGAGCCTCAGGCTGCTCATCTGGGACGCAGGTAACAGCCCCGAACTCCACGGGGGCCTGGGAGACCTAGAGGTTGAGAGCCCAGCCCTGAAACCCCCAAGTCCAAGGTTCAAGCCCAGACTGACGCAGGGGTCCAAACTCTCACCCCAGGTCGGACGGCCCCCGGAAAGCTGCTCCCCACCTCGTGAGGCCCCACCCCGACGCTTCTGGGCCTTGGATCTTGAGCTGTCTCACGGGGCCAGGCCGGCGGGGGGTGGGGGGGTGGGGGGTTAGGGATTAAGGGATTAAGGGATTAAGGGATTAAGGGGCTGGAAGTCCTGGGCAGGGCCTGGGTGCTGGCCCAGGTGTCAAGGGCCGCCTGGGAGTCGGCGGAGGGGAGCAACGCCCCGAGTCTCGTCCCTCCCGCCTGCCATCAGCCCTTGCGGAGTCTCTCTGCAGGGAGCAAGCAAAGGAGAGTCTGTCCCCCACCTCAACCGAGACCCAGGTCAGCCTCCCATCTCCCCGGTTCTTTCACTAACCACTGTCCCCAGAGGCTTCATAAAGAGGGACTGGGGTCACACATGGGGCAGAAGGATAAAACCAAACGCCAGGTTGGCCCCCTGCCAGCTATGAGAACTGGAACCAAGGACGTTGTCTCTTTGAGCCTCCTCATTGTCCCTCATCAGAAAAATGGGGACAAGGACGTCCCTGGTGGTCCCGCGGAGAAGGATCAGCCTGCCCCGGCTGCCTGGTTGGAGACAGGTGAGTCAAGCTCGTTACATTCAGGGCAGCGGGCTGATGACTTGTTCACTTTAATAAAGACAGATTTGGGTAATGTTAAAGAGAGAAAAAAGAATCTGCCTTCCAACATAGGGGACCCGGGTTCGATCCCTGGTCGGATAACTAAGGCCCACGCGCCACGGAGCAATGAAGCTCAGGCCCCACGAGTAATGTGACCGCGTGCCACAGTGAAGAGGGGACACGCACTGCAGCTGCTGAGCCCCAAGCCCCAGAGCCGGGCACCGCAGCGAGAGGAAGGCCACGCATGGCAGTGAAGGCCCCGTGCAGCCAACAGCAAAGAGGGAAAGAAAATGGAGACCAGAGGAGTACCTAGACAGCGTGTTAAAAAGTGGAGACATCACTGCTGATAAAGGTCCATCTAGTCAAAGCTACGATTTTTTCCCAGATGGTCACGTACAGATGTGAGAGTTGAGCATAAAGAAGGCTGAGCACCGAAGACTTGATGCTTTTGAACTGTGGTGCTGGAGGAGATTCTTGACAGTCCCTTGGAATGCAAGGAGATCAAACCAGTCAATTCTAAAGGAAATCAGGTCTGAATGGTCATTGGGAGGACTGTTGCTGAAGCTGAAGCTCCAGTGCTTTGGCCACCTGAGGATAAGAGCCAACTCACTGGAAAAGCCCCTGATGCTGGGAAAGATTGAAGGCGGCAGGAGAGGGGACAACAGAGGACGAGATGGTTGGATGGCATCGCGACTCAGTGGACATGAACTGGAGTAAACTTCAGGAGATGGAGAAGGACTAAGGAGCCTGGCGTGCTGCAGTCCACAGGGTCACAAACAGCCAGACACAACCTAGCGACTGAGCAACACCGTCACTGCTAAAGTTGTTAACTTAGCACCACATGAATACTCATGTAATGTGTTCAGCAAGGATTAGAAACACAGTAAGTGCTAAATAATGGTTATCATTAAGTACCCACCCCTACACACACACAAAGGAGAAAGAAATAGTTTCTAGGTCACCACAGTCAGACCTGACAAGTGCTTATTAATGGCCTGTTCTGTTGTTGCTCAGTAGCCCAGTGGTGTCTGACTCTTTGTGACCCCATGGACTGCAGCGCGCCAGGCTTCCCTGCCCTTCACTGTCTCCTGGAGTTTGCTCAAACTCACGTTCACTGAGTTGATGATGCCACCCAACCATCTCGTCCTCCCTTCTCCTCCTGCCCTCAATCTTTCCCAGCATCAGGGGCTTTTCCAATGACTAGCCTCACCTCATCAAGTGGCCAAAGTACTGGAGCTTCAGCTTCAGCATCAGTCCTTCCAATCAGTATTCAGAATTGATTTCCTTTAGAATTAACTGCTTTGATCTCCTTGCTGTCAAGGGACACTCAAGAGTCTTCTCCAGCCCCACAATTTGAAAGCATCAAATTTTCAGCCTTCTTTATGGTCCAACTCTCACATCTGGAAAACCATAGCTACAGGAAAAACCATAGCTTTGACTACACAGACCTTTTTGGCAAAGTGATGTTTCTGCTTTTTAATATGCTTTTTAGGTTTGTCATAACTTTTCTTTCAAGGAGCAAGAGTCTTTTAATTTCATGGCTGTAGTCACTGTCCGCAGTGACTGTGGGTAAGGCCCAATCAAACCCTAACAGAAACTGGAGGACACACATCCTTTCCCTTCCAGGGGACTCGGCCTCAGGGAAAAAGGGAGACCAGAATTCACAGTGCAGCAGGCCAGGGTTCAGGGTGGAGCTGCTTTCTGGGAAAAGACAGCAGACGGCAACCAGAGGTCGCAGAGGGCAGCAAAGGTGGGGCGCAAGAGCCCCTGGTGCTTGGCAGCCGTTTATGGAACCAAAACTCCGTCCCAAACACGGTCCAATTCTTAAACCTTTAGGTGGTAGAATCCTCACACCAGCTCTTAGAAAGCATGCTATTATTATACCCATTTCATAGACAAGGAAACTGTGCCCAGAGTAACCTTCCCAATCTTGGACGCTGGTATGAGGCAGACAGGGTCTATAGGCAGGTCCTGGCACTCCAGCACTTCCCAGACTTCAGCACACACTGGAGTCTTCTGGGGATCTTGTTAAAATGCGGTCTGGCTCAGCAGGGCTGGCCAAAGGTCCAGCCACCCTATTTCTAACAAGCTCCACAGACCATACTTGGAGCTTCTGGCTCTATATTGCCCCTTACTATGTATTCTTGGCCTGGAGAATCCCAGGGACGGGGAGCCTGATGGGCTGCCATCTATGGGGTCGCACAGAGTCGGACACGACTGAAGCGACTTAGCAGCAGCAGCAAGTGTTCCCTGGAGACTTGAGAGATGTGGGCTCGATCCCTGGATCAGGAAGATCCCCTGGAGTAGGAAATGGCATGTCTGATTCTTAATGACCCCATTAACTGTAGCCCACTAGGCTCCTGTCCATGGAATTCTCCAGGCAAGAATACTGGAGTGGGTTGCCATTTCCTTCTCCAGGCGAGTCTTCCCGACCCAGGGATCGAACTCCAGTCTCCTGGGTTGCAGGCGGATTATTTACCGTCTGAGCCACTGAGGAAGTCCCAGGAAAGGGCAACCCGCTCCAGTAGTCTTGCCTGGAAGCTTCCGTGGACAGAGGAGCCTGGCAGGCTGCAGTCCACGGGGTCGAATAAGAGTGGAGCGCGACTGCGCACAGCGCACACACGTTGCTATTATTAAGAGGAGTTTTGCTGTGGTTCCTGGTAGGTAAGCAGGGACTTGGAGAGCTTCATTTGCCCAGGTCATGGAGCCGGCAAACAAGAGTTAGGACTTGAGGCCAGGGCTCCTGATCACATTGGTACACCAGGCTGACGTAACACGGAAGGATGCCCAGGAGGAAGGGTGCTGAACCCACCGACAGAAAGGGGCTCCTCGGGGGCCTGAGACCTCGCTTTGGCAATTCCAGATCTTGGTTCCCGGGTTGGGACCAACCTTGGTCCCCTTGGTCCCGGGGGCTCTGTGGGGCTCCAGCAGGTCCAGAGAGGTGGGGGTGCCTAGTTTTCCAGACGGAGATGCAGCTGCCTTCAGCCAGTCAGCTCTGGCTTTTCATCCCCATCCCGGGCAGTTGGAGGAGGGCACTCCCCACCCCACCCCCGATCACCCAAGGGCACCTCCGCCACCCACCACCAGTCCTTAGGGGCTGGGATGCCCAGGGTGGTGGCTCCTGCCAGGAATCTGAGCTTAGTCACTAAGGCCCTCGCCGCCTGCCCTAATCCCAGCTAATCTGTGCTAAACCCTGCTGCGGGCTCACTCCTGGGCGTCATGGATCTGGGCTTCACGGGGCGCGCCTCTCTCGCCCTGCTCACACCACGTGCTTCATGCTTCCCCGACCCCAGCCCCCCAACAGCACCAGCCGACCCCCACAGGGAGCACCAGAGGAAGGGCTCTGGCAGTTCTGGTCTAGGCCGACAAACCCATGTCACAGACGGGAAAACTGAGGCCCAGGAGGAAGAAGCTTGCCTGGGGCCAGCAGAGCTGCACTCTGTGGAGTTCCGTGGCCTGCATCTCCTATTCCTGTCTAAACGCGTGCTCTCACGCTTAGGCCAGGCCTTGGCGGTTAGGTGCTGAGTGAACCGGGACCTGTGGGATCATCCCAAACGGCACATGGAACGGGCAAGAAAGACAAGACTGTGGCTGCAAAGTTAGTGAGAGAGATGAAGGGGTGGAATATTCTGGAAGGTGCAGGGAAAAACAGTAAAATGTGCCTTTTTATATGAAATGCACGCGTGCTAAGTCACTTCTGTCGTGTCCAACTCTGTGTGACCCTCTGGACTGTAGCCCACCAAGCTCCTCTGTCCATGGAATTTTCTAGGTAAGAATACTGGAGTGGTTGCCATGCCCTCCTCCGGAGGAGCTTCCGGACCCAGGGATGCAACCTGCGTCTCTTACGCCCCCTGCACTGGCAGGCGGGTTCTCTCCCACTAGCGCCACCTGGGAAGTCCGATTCATATGAAAACCTGCTAGAAATACTGGTTGCTGGAGCCCGAATGCGCCCGCTTTCCTTTGCTTTTCTTTCACTTTTAAAAACGTAAACTGCGGGGCTTCCCTGGTGCCCAGTGGTGAAAGATCCACCTTGCAACGCAGGGGACATCAGTTCCATGCCCGGCTGGGGAAGATCCCACGTGCCACGGGGTAGCTAAGCCCGTGGCCACATGCACTGAGCCTGCGCCCTGGAGCCCCCGCTCCGTAACAAGAGGAGCCCCCTCTCGGTGAGAGGCTGAGTGCCACAGCTGGAGACGAGCCCCCACGCTCCCCAACCAGAGAAAGCCCACCCAGCGAGAAGGGTCCAGCATGGTCATAAGTAAATTTTAAACAAATAAAATGTAAACTCGTATTTTCCAGGTCAAGCTGCTGGCAGTTTACGTGCATATTCCATTTAATCCTTTTAGCTGGAGATTATATTACCCTTGTCTTACAGATGCAGAAACTAATCGGAATCAGGTGTTAGGTCACTTGCCAGAGATCACGCAGCTAGAGACAGATGTGAGATTTAAACCCAGGTCTGCGCTTTTTTTTTTTTTCCCAACTGAATTGAACTAAAAGTGTGTTGAGAGCTTTCAGGCCTGAAGTTCGTGGCTCTGTTGGAACAGTTTATATTTTTGAACTGGTCTTCTTGCAAAGTCTGCTCTTCTGCAGCCTGGTGCCTGAGCCTGTCCCCAGCCTCTGCCCAGGTCAGCCCGTGGCTCCCAGGAGGAGGCCCCACTCTGTCCCCAGCCTCCTCTGGAAGCTGTTCCTTTGTGGGAAATCTCCCAGGAAACATGCGAGAGTCTGTGCACCAAGCAGCCACTTGTCCAGGCAGAGCAGAGAGAGCACGAAACGTCGGGCGCGGGGGAACTGGGCTATCAGTCTCACGCAAGCTAACCCCTGGCGTCACAGGACAGACACTCTTCTGAGACCGGAGACAGAAAAGCCAGGGAGACACTTCTGCTCTCTGCTCCTCAGTCTGCCCACCTGTAAAACGAGAGCCTTTGACTAGGTCGGAGGCGGCAGGAGGCACAGCACACCAGCCACTTCTCGCCATTCCAGCTCTCGGGGCAGACACTGCTAATCGATCCCAGGGCGCTTTCCTGCTGAAACACGTCAGCCTCAGCTACATAACTCCCAACAGTCACCAAACACCAAGGAAAGAGGCGCCAGAGGAGATGGAATATTTTGCCTTCCCAGGACCAGGGCAGCTCAGCTTCTGCCCAGCCCTGCCATTCAGTCACTATCTCCCGCTCCCCCAGGGCCCTCAGCCGTGAGGTCTGTCTGCTCCAGGAAAGTGTCCTCCACCGTGATGAGTGAGACTGCTGGGCCAAGCCTAACAGCCACGGGGCAGGCTCCTCTGTCTCCTTCCTTGTGGTGAGAGGAAGGACACTTAGCAAGCCCCCTGAAGACCTGGCCCCGGCAGCACCTCCTGGCAGGCCTGCTTCCCAGGCTTGCCGCAGGGAGGCTCAGCACTCCTGCAGGCAGATGTCACTCAGCTGCCCCCGAAGACCACACTGGCTCAGACCGGAGTTCGGAAAGGAAAGAAGTAGGAAGTTGGGGTGAGCCAGGGAGGCATCCCGCAGAGCTGTAGCTTTGCCATATCTGTCAACTGCTGCATACCCCCGAGCTTTCGCATGCGCAGCTCCCTCTAGGCTGACCGCTCTGGCCCTTTGTCGGTCCGATGAGCTCCCGCTCGTTCCTTGAAACCCTACTCAGACATCCTCTCCTCTGGAAAGCCTTCCTCGCCTCCCCTCCCGGCAGTCACCCACTTCTTCTTGGGTATGACGTCTGTGCATTGCCTACACACTTCTCCTTTCTCGAGGTCACTGGAGTGGAGTTGCTTCCTTGCCTACTCTCTTTAGACTGTAAACTCCTTGAAGGCAGAACTACGTCTCATTCAGTCAAGGACTTGGCACAGAGCACAAACTCACTAACTACTGATCCAACCCCAAGCCCTGCCCCCTGAGATGTTTAAACTATCTCAAGCTAATGAACCAGGAACAAGTATCATTATCCCCAATTTGCAAGTTGACTCACTCAGGTCAAGAGGCATGCCAGAATGTCGTCCACTCATGCCACTAGCTAAGTCAGGGCAAGGATCTGGATGCCCAAGCTCGCCAACATTCCAAGGGGGGGAAGTGGTCTCTCCTTTTGGTGCTGCGTAAGAGCGGACCAACCCTGAGCATCCATTCGTGTTTTTTCACTATTTATATCCTGAGGCTGGAGCCGTCACTCCAAGCAGGAGGAGCTACTATTGTCGGAAGGCTGCAGCCTCTGTTTCGGCAAATGCTTTTTAAGAAATCAAAACAAAAGTGTTAACGTCCTTGATAAACAAAGAGCTCTTACAAGTAAATAAAAGTAAAATCTCAGTAGAAAACAGATAAAAGTCACAAACAGGCAAGCCACCCAGTTTTAAATAATTCAGTGAGCATTCACTGAGCAACTACCATGCGTGAGGCACTATCCCAGACGCTGCAGGTGCAGTGAGCAGGACAAGGCCCCTGCTCTCATGGAGCAGCCTCGCGAGAAGGGGGCAGACATAATTAAAGAACAAACATGTGTGTCTCATACAGAAGGCGGTGTATGTATCGAGTCAATTCCTAGGCTTCCGGAGGTCCCCGAGGAGAGAGGGGTCTGGAGTTCCCAAGGAAGGGGAGAGGACAAACATCTCATTTTCTCTACGTTCCTTCCTCTTGGTCACTTAACCCGTTTTTTTCTTTAATTGGTGATGACATAACAAACAAGTCAGTTTAAACTCTGTTCTAAGGATTATAGAACAACAGTGTGTCCTGCTTGAGGACAGTTTCTCCTTCTTGAAAACCTCTGGGCTAATCCTGTTATCTTAAAATGTTAACTATGGGAGTGGGTCTAGTGAGATCTTTACAACCTTGAGACAGTCTTTTGATTTATTGTAGTAACTAATTTAAAAAGTATTTAACTCCCTTGCTAACACTAGCGAGGGGGACGCTCTCCGTCCCCCTTCCGAGTCTACGTCAGAAACTTTCTCTGTCCCTTTTCTTACTTTAATAAAACTCTGCTACACAAAAGCTCTTGAGTGATCAAACCTCGCGCCCGGTCCGAAAGCTAAGTCTTCTCCTTCGGAGATCGCGAATCCGACCCCGTTCACTGCAAGCTCTCAGTTCTGCGTAGCAAAGTGACAGAGCTAGGGTAGGCAGGAGGGTCAGGAAAGACGTCTCAAGAAGGCACTGGACGACTGACAATGGTGAAGACATTGAAGCAACCACAGTGTGCACCAGCAGAACAGACGCATGGGTAAAGAAGATGCGGTGTGCTTATTGGGCTGGCCAAAAAGTTCATTCAGCTTTATGCCATCTTCATGGCGAACCCGAATGAACTTTTTGGCCAACCCAATACACCCTGGAATACTGCTTAGCCATAAAAGAGGGTGAAATAATGCCATCTGTAGCAACATGGGCGGGCATAGCGATTACCAAGGTATTCAGTGGTGGTACTGAGTGCAGTAACACACATGATATAACTTACATGTGGAGTCTAAAAACTGATGCAAATGAACTTACTTGCAAAACGGGAACAGACCAGGAATTCCCTGACCCGTCAGTGGTTAGTACGCCACGCTCCCACTACAGGGGGTGAGGTTCAGCCTCTGGTCAGAGGGCCGAGGCCCCTCAAGTCACGCAGCACAGCCGAAAAAAAAAACCCAGACTGACAGACACAGGAAACAAACCACGCGTGCTCACCCAGGCGGACGGGGAGGACTCTGGGCTTAGCAGTCGCACGGCGCTGTATACGGGATGAGCAGCGAGGGCCTGCTGTGTATCACAGGGATCCATAGCCGTATCTTGTGATAACCCACAAGGGGAGACGATCTGAGAGGAACGTGTGCCTGCACACACACACACAGGCGTGCTCAGCCGCTCCAGTCGTGCCCAGCTCTTTGCGAACCTGTGGATTACAGCCCGCCAGGCTCCTCTGTCCGTGGATTCTCCAGACAAGAACACTGGCGTGGGTTGCCATGCCCTTCTCCAGGGGATCTTCCTGACCCAGGGATTGAACCCCAGTCTTCTGCGGCTCCTACGACGCAGGCGGATTCTTGACTACTGAGCCAGCAGGGAAGCCCACGTATACACACGCACATGTATATATGTGTATATGACTGAATCACTTTGCTATATAACATGACACTGTAGATCAGCTATAATTTAATGAGTAAAAAAAAAGGAAGTGCTCATATCTGAATGACAAAACCACTCCTGAGGAGGGGCCAGTGAGGCAGGACAAGCTCTCTAGGGAGGAAGGAGCTCACACTGTCAAGAAGCCAAAGGAAGGTGAGTGTGGCCAGAGAGGAGGGGTGAGGAGGGGTGTGTGGCCAGAGAGGAGGGGTGCGGAGGGCGAGTGGACAGGAGGGCCCAGCGCACAGGGCTCGGTGAGCGGGGAGAGAGCTGAGACGTGAGAGAGGGAGGAACCACCAGAAGCAGGAGAAGGACACGATCTGGCTGCATTTTTTCATCACTTTGGCTGCTGAATGGAAGTCCACAGAAGAGGGGCCGGAGGGAAGCAGGGAGGGCAGTCAGGAGGCACCTCACCCATCCAGCGCAGACGTGACGAGGACTTGGACTGAGGGCCTGCCTGGGGTGGGAGTGTGAAGGTTCAGGATGTCTGGGGGAGTAAGTCCCAGGATTTGCTGATGACGGACTGGATTTGGGGGTGAGGGGGAAAGGGGAGTTGAGGATACTGTATATATCTTGCCTGGGGTAGACGGTGGTACTTTCTCTTGGATGGGAAATATGGGAGAAAGTGGGAGGGAAGGAGCTGGTTCAGACAGAAGTTTGGATTTTAGTTTCCCAATCAGGGATCGAACCTGTGCCCATTGCAGTAGAAGCATGGGGTCCTAACCACTGGGCAGCCAGGGAGGCCCCCGGGAGCTCTAAAGCAGTAACATTAGCTGATGTCAGCTGAGCTGTTCCCCTGTGCCTGGCACTTCCATCACGGGTTTGAGGCCAGATAGTTCTTTGTCCCGGGGCGGTCTTGGACCCTGTAGGGTGTTTAGCGACATCCCTGGCCTCTGCCCACTGGATGCCAGTAGCCTTGTACGTACACACACACACACACACACACACACACACACACACACTCAGCTGGAAAATCAAAACCGTCTCCAGACATTGCCTACTGACTCCCTGGGGTAAAACCTCTCCTGACAGCAGACGCTGCTCTTCACAGATTCTCTCAGCTAATCCTTGCAAGCACCCTGTGAATTCAGCCACCACCCCCAACCTATTACAGATGAAATCCTATGAATTCAGCCACCACCCGCAACTTACAGATGAGACCGTGTGAATTCAGCCACCACCCCCAACTTACAGATGAGACCCTGTGAATTCAGCCACCACCCCCAACTTATTACAGATGAAATCCTATGAATTCAGCCACCATCCCCAACTTACAGATGAAATCCTATGAATTCAGCCACCACCCCCAACTTACAGATGAGACCCTGTGAATTCAGCCACCACCCCCTACTTACAGATGAAATCCTATGAATTCAGCCACCACCCCCAACTCACAGCTGAGGAAAACAGAGGCCCAGACGAGCTACGCCCCTCTTTGGCCAGGTGGCCATCCACGGCGAGACACCTTGGAGTCGGGGGTTTGGACGTGCCTGTGGTTTGCAGGAGCAGGTAGGGTGACGAGCGCATTGCAGTCGGTCGTCACTGGTGTCTCAGTGGGGCTGACCCCATGGACTGGGGGAGGCGTCCCACTGCTGCCCACCTTGCAGGGTCAGTTCTCCGACCCGGGCCTGAGCCTGGGCTACAGCAGTGAAAGCCCCGAATCCTAACTACTAGGCCACCAGGGAACCCCCACTTTTCTTCTGAAGAACGTCATTCCTCCTGGTATCGCTCCTGTCTCCTGAGTCACCAGTTTCTCTCTTTTCTGGATCGTCCCCGTGAGCAACCACAGGCAACGTCACCCTCCCTGTATCTCACTCCCCTCCAGCTCCCACCCCGTTTCTCCACTCCCCTTCACAGCAGCGTTCCTGAAACAGCTGGCACAGGCTGTCTCTTGCAAACCTCACCTCCCACGCTCCCTGCTGTCCTCTAACTCCCGGCCTCCGTGCCGACTGAGCCCACCGGTCACCCGCCTGTCCCCATCTCACTGACCCTCTCAGCAGCCTTGGACACACTCGGCCTCCCTCCCTCTTGAAGCACCTTCTTTCCTGGCCATCTTTTGTTGTTGTTTTTTTTTAAAGTTGCTAAGTTGTGTCCGACTCTTTGCGACCAGGCTTCCCTGTCCTTTACCATCTCCTAGAACTTGCTCAAACTCATGTCCATTGAGCCAGTGAGGCCATCCAACCATCTCATTCTCTGTTGCCCCCTTCTTTTGCCTTCAATCTTTCCCAGCATCAGGGTCTTTTCCAATGAGTAAGTTCTTCACATCAGGTGGCCAAGGTATTGGAGTTTCAGCTTCAGCATCAGTCCTTCCAATGAATATTCAGGACTGATTTCCTTTAGGATGGACTGGTTGGATCTCCTTGCAGTCCAAGGAACTTTCAAGAGTCTTCTCCAACACCACAGCTCAAAAGCATCAATTCTTCAGCACTCAGCCATCTTTAGGGTCTAACTCTAACATCTGTCCGTGATTAGTGGAAAAACCGTAGCTTTGACTACATGGACCTTTGTTGGTATCTTGACTTTCCTCAGCTCCTCTGTTCCTCCTCTAAATGTTAAAAGGACCCAAAAGGGACTGTCCTGGGGGTCCAGTGGCTAAGACTCCACACTCCCAATGCAGGGAGCTCGGGTTCCATCCCTGGTCAGGGAACTAGATCCCACACGCCGTGACTAGAGTCCACAACGGCGCAACTAGAGTCCACAAGCCGCACCCGAGACCTGGTGCAGCCACGTAAACAAACACATAATTGTTAACAAGTAAAACACGAGGGCCCAGGGTCTGAGTTCCCTTCACTTCCTACTCACACAAAAGGAAAAAATAGACATGGCTAGTACACACAGAAAAATGTGCTCAGACCCAGCTGTAACAAAAAGAAATGTCCAATAAAACAAATGAGATATATTTTCAATTTATCACAATGTCAAAGACTCAAAAGATGAATAATACTCAGTGTCAGTGTGGATGTGGGGAAACGGGCACTTCCATTCACCGCCGGTGAGAAAGATAAATGGGACCTTTTGTGGACGGCAGTTTTGCAATAGCTATCTGCAGACACAAAAAACAGAAGAGAATGATCCGTCCTCTGCTTTGTCCTAAAATTGTTTTATTGACATAATTTAAGATTTACAGAAGAGTTGCGAGAATAAAACAGAGGGAATTCCCTGGTGGTCCGGTGGTTAGGACTCCACGCTTTCAGTGCTGAGGGCCCAGGCTCAATCCCTGGCCTGGGAAATGAGGTCCTGCAAGCCACACATACACAGCATGGCCAACAAAGTGTAAAAAATAATAAACAGAAAAGAACAAAGAATTTGCAGGTGCCCTGCTCCAGATCGCCTGGAGCCCACAAATGATACCGTCTTACTACATCGGTGCTGCCCCTCTCCCACTGTGTGCATTTATTTACAGTCTATGTACACTCATATACTGGGTGTTTACAGCCCACGTATTACATGGTTGTTTGTTTCCCAAACCACGTAGCAGTGAGTTGCAGGCATGATGTTCTTTTTCTGTAAACACTTCAGTATGCGTTTCCTGAAAGTATGGCATTCCCTTCTATAACTACAATACAATTATCAAAATCAGGAAATTAATGCATTGATACGACACTCTGCTCTGACCCATGGATCTCATGGCAATTTCACCAACTGTCGAAATAACATCCATTTCAGCAAAAGAGAATCCAAGATCCTGTGCCACACCCAGCCACTGGTATCTCCTTAGGGCCCTTTAATCTGGAGCCGTTCCTCAGACCTTTGTATTTCATGAAACTGACGTTTTTGAAGAGTCCAGGCAATTTTTTTTCATAGAACGTCCCTTGGTTCAGGTTTGTCTGACGCTCCTGGGGCTTGGCGAACTGCAGTTCACAGGCCAAATCTGGGGCCTGCCTGTCATTTTTCTACGATGACGTGAGCTAAGAATGGCTGTACTGTTTTTAACCGGTGGGGATGGGAGCAAAAGCCTAGTCCACGACACTTGGAAACTGAACGAAACTCAATTTTCACAGATTCCTTGTCCACAGATAAGGGTTCACTGGAACACGACCACACCTGTCCATTGCATTCTGTGTGGCCCTTTCACCCTGTAACTGAGGCGTTATGACACAGGCTCGTCCTCTCACCCCTTTGCCTGGCTGCTCGGAGCTTGACGGGTCACTGGCCCAGCTACACCTTGGCAAGCTGCGTATCACCGTCACGTAGCTTTTTACTATTTCCAGTGCCCAGCCATCATGTCGAAACAAGAAAACAGGACACTGACTGTCGCACCTTTTTTATCATGTCCGACTCTTTGTGACCCCAGGGATTATATAGTCCATGGAATTCTCCAGGCCAGAATACTGGAGTGGGTAGCCTTTCCCTTCTCCAGGGGATCTTCCCAGCCCAGGGATTGAACCCAGGTCTCCCGCATTGCAGACAAATTCTTTACCGGCTGAGCCACAAGGGAAGCCCTTTTATTGTGGTAAAATACACAAACTATAAAAGTTGCCATTGTAACCACTGTTAAGTGAACGGTTCAGGGGCATTAAGCACAGCCCCACGCTGGGCGGCCATCGCCCCCACCCACCTCCAGAACTCTTTATCTTGCAGAACCGAAACTCTGCCCCCATTGAGCAATAACTCCCTGTTCCCCAGCTTCCAGCCCCTGGCAACCACTATTCTACTTTCTGTATCTATGAATCTGACTACTCTAAGGACTTTTTAAAAATATATTTATTTATGTATTTGGCAGTGCCATGTCTTAGTTGCGACACGTGGGATCCAGTTCCCTGACCAGGGGTCGAATCCAGTCCCCCCGCACTGGGAGCCCAGAGTCTCAGCCACTGGACCCCAGGGGAGTCTCCTCTAGCTACCTTTCGCGACTGGCTTCTTTCACTTAATGTTCCCGAGATCCATCCATGCTTCACCATGTGTCGGAACCCCTTCCCTGCTTGCACACTTATTTGCTTTTGGCTGCTCTGGGTCTTTGCTGCTGTGCACAGGGGCCTTTCTCGGCTGCGGAGAGCGGGGGCTGTCTCTAGGTGGGCGTGCAGGCTTCTCATCGCGCTGTTGTTCCCTCTCTCGTTACGGAGCACGGGCTCTAGGGCGCACGGGCTTCAGCAGTCGCTGCAAGTGGGCTCAGGAGATGCGCCTCGTGGTCTCCAGAGCACAGACTTAGTAGCTGGGGCGCACGGGCTCAGCTGTCCTGCAGCATGTGGGAGCTTCCCCGATCAGGGGTTGAACTGGCATCCCCTGCACCGCGAGAGGGATTCGTAACCCCTGGACCAGGGCCGCCCTCCTTCCTTTTAAAGAACACTCTGTTGTATGAGCGAATCACATTTAGTTCATCCACGCATCCACTGGTGGGCAAGTGGTGCACTTTCAAGGTCCAGTGGGCTGTGTACTTTTTAGTGTAATGAGATGGCACAGCGTTGTCTGGACTGTGCAGTGACGCTCCATCTGTGCTAAGAGAATACAGTGCATGTCCTGGTCCACTGTGCCTAAGATATTTACTATTAGTCATCTATACAGAGGCTGGCTGGCCCTCGTTTCATTTACCCTGGCTTCACAGCAGCCCTGGGGCATTCCTGCACGTAGGATTCCATTGCACGCCAATGCTGCACGGTTCCCATTTCAAATACAGGCTCAGGTGCTCAAGCTCTTTGTCCACAACTTTGTACGGGTTTCCCACAAATGCATTTGACTCTTTCCTCTCAGCTGTGCCAACACAAGCCCTGTACCTGGCCCCAAACCATCCCCAGCCCCCGACCCCACCCCCAGCCAGCCCTGCTCTTTCTCACCCAGACGTCAGTCACTTCTGTGTTTCCTGATTCTTCTGTTGCGCCCAGCCCTGGGGAAGCCGACACTTGAGGAAGGGAGGGGTGGGGGTGGGGTGGGGGGAGTGCTGCTTATGGACCAGAACTGTTCCCTCCTTCCCCACCCACACACCCACCATCTTCCTGAAATTAATCATACAGTCTGCAAATTACAGGATCTGAGACACCGGGCCCCTCAGTATGTGTGAGTCACAGAACTGCTGAGTTTCCTAGCTCTTGGGTTAATAGAAGTTGAGAATGGAAGAAATACAGGACCTTAGACCAGTAAAATGTTAGGGTTGAGGAATCTTAATATGCTAAATTGTTAAAGAATAAAAAAGCACTGGGCTCCATGGTGGCTCAGTGGTAAATAATCCACCTGCTATGCAGGAGGCACGGGTTCGATCCCTGGTCCTGAAAGGTCCCACAAGCTTCAGAGCTACTACACCCATGCGCCCCAAGTACTGAGACTGTGCTCTGGAGCCCAGGAGCCGCTGCGACTGAAGCCCGGGGCCCCAGAGCCTGCGGTCAGCAACCAGAGAAGCCACCAGAATAAGGAGCCTGCCCACCGCAACCGGAGAGGAGCCCCCACTCAGCGCAACCAGAGAAAAGGCCAGGCTGCAGTGAGGACCCAGCACAGCCCACAAATAAATCATTTTTAAAAGTAAAATAAAAACCCTGAAACGTCCAAGCCCTGACCACATGGCCTCCCCTGCCCAGCTTGCCCATCCCCTCTCTCCCCACCTCCCTACCTCTCCCTGTTGACAGACTAACCACTCACGGGTCTCCCCAAACGCCACCCCCACTGGAGTGAACCCCATC
Organism: Budorcas taxicolor; assembly: GCF_023091745.1. Taxonomy (NCBI): domain Eukaryota; kingdom Metazoa; phylum Chordata; class Mammalia; order Artiodactyla; family Bovidae; genus Budorcas; species Budorcas taxicolor. The sequence goes on from NC_068911.1 coordinate 179,806,015, forward strand.
ATTCCCCTGGGCAGAGGCCACAGACCCCTCTATCCTCAGGTTCACTTCCAGACTACAAGTCACTTTAATTCTCAGAGCTTCAGTTTCCCATCTGCAAAATGGGGAGGAAAAAGTGCCCCCTCTCAAAGCGTTGCTGTGGGGTGAAATCAGAGCACGCAGGAAACGCTGAGCCCAGCGCGGGCCGCGAGCCGAGGCGCTCCAGGCAGCGGGGGAGGGCGCTCCAGCTCCAGGGCCCTTGCTGAAGGCTCCAGGCACATGGCTGCCGGGGGGCACGAGCAAAACCATTTGATCGTGGTGTTAAACTGGAGCCCAGACAGAAGGGGGGTGTGCGCCTGGCAGGGAGGTGCGGCCAGTGGGTGGATTACCCTTAACTGGCTCCATTTAGACGATGGCGAAGGATGAGCGGCAAGGGTGGGGTGAGGTCAGCACATGATGTCAGCCTGCGCCGAGGTGGCTGACCGGTCACAGGGAGGGGTGGAGGGACAAAGCGGGGAGTCTGTCATGAGCCTGCTGGGCAGGGGTTAAAGTTTCAGCTCTGAGAGGACTCACCTGGCAAGCAAGGAAAGGAACAGCGCCCTTACTGAGCACTTGCTGTGGGCCTGGGCTTCCCAGGTGGCGCTAGTGGTAAAGAGCCCGCCTGCCAAGCCAGGAGACCTAAAAAGCTTGAAATCGATCGCTGGCTGGGGGAGATCCCCTGGAGGAGGCATGGCAACCCACTCAGGATTCTTGCCTGGAGAATCTCATGGACAGAGGAGCCTGGCGCACTACGGTCCATGGGGCTGCAGAGTCAGACATGCCTGAGCGACTTAGCATGCACAGCGTGTGCCTGGTGCTGTGCTGGACACTTGACATGGCTGAGTTGGTCCTCACCAAGTCCCAGCATGAGATTGAAAGTGTAGCAGGAGAGCCAGGGGCATCTGGGTTCAAATCCCATCTCTGCGGCTTCATGGCTGTGTGACACTGGGCAGGCGCTGAAGAACTCTTTAAAGTCCCCTGGACAGCAAGGAGATCAAACCAGTCAACCCTAAAAGAAATCAATCCTGAATATTCATTGGAAGCACTGATGCTGAAACTGAAACTCCAATCCTTTGGCCACCTGATGTGAAGAACTGACTCACTGGGAAAGATCAAGGCAGGAGGAGAAGGGGACGACAGAGGGTGAGATGGTTGGATGGCATCCCCGACTAAATGGACTTAAGTTTGACCAAGCTCCGGGAGTTGGTGATGGGCAGGGAGGCCTGGCGTGCTGCAGTCCGTGGGGTCGCAAAGAGTCAGCCACGACTGAGCGACTGGCCAACAGTGACATGCAATAGGAGGCTCAGAGACGTTAAGTGACTAGCCCGAGCTCACCTGGCTGGCAGGCAGCGGAAGGAAAGGGCAACCCAGAGGCGAGCCCTCTCCTCTCTGGAGCCAGCGGGGTAGACTCGGTGCCAGAGGCGGCGCTGCTCTAGCTCGGCCTTCTTGCCAAGCTCAGGGGCAGGATCCTGCGGGCTGGAGCCCACGTTCCATTGACTCGGCTTGGGGCCTGAACCACAACCTCGAGAGAGCCCGGCGGCCACTGCCCCCTCCTGGGAGAGCAGGGGGGTCGAGAGAACCCCGCAAATGGCGTAGGGAGGAGGGGGGAGCCACAGTCACAGCTACCGCAAGCTTTTCCTCAGACTCCGCCCCCTTCCTGGCACAAAACAGTGTGACTCGCAGTGCCTGGCACACTGGGTGAGCGTGAGCATGTGCACGGGGTGGGACGGGCGAGCGCGTGCACGTGGGTGGTGGGCGGGGCGAGCGCATGCACGTGGGTGGTGGGCGGGGCGAGCACGTGCACCGGGGCAGGGCACGCTCACGCCCGGAACGAGGCTTGAGGCCAGGGGCGGTGCTGGCGGGGACGCGCGAGCCCTCGTTCCAGGACACGGGTTCCTCACGCATGGTTTGTGCATATGTGTGAGCCTGTGTGTCTCTCTCCCTGGAGTCGTGTAGGCGGTAGGGGCCCAAACAGACGGGTTAGCAGAGCTTCCGGGGCAGAAGGCCTGGGTCTGAGCTCCGGCCCTGCCACTTGCTGTCTGACTTTGCTTAAGTTTTGTCCAGTTCAGTTCAGTTCAGTTCAGTCGCTCAGTCGTGTCTGACTCTTTGCGACCCCATGAACCGCAGCACGCCAGGCCTCCCTATCCATCACCAACTCCCAGAGTCCACCCAAACCCATGTCCATTGAGTTAGTGATGCCATCCAGCCATCTCATCCTCTGTCCTCCCCTTCTCCTCCCACCTTCAATCTTTCCCAGCATCAGGGTCTTTTCAAATGAGTCAGCTCTTTGCATCAGGTGGACAAAGTATTGGAGTTTCAGCTTCAACATCAGTCCTACCAATGAACACCCAGGGCTGATGTCCTTTAGGGTGACCTGGTTGGATCTCCTTGCAGTCCAAGGGACTCTCAAGAGACTTCTCCAACACCACAGTTCAAAAGCATCAATTCTTCAGTGCTCAGCTTTCTTCATAGTCCAACTCTCACATCCATACACAAATACTGGAAAAACCATAGCCTTGACTACACGGACCTTTGTTGACAAAGTAATGTCTCTGCTTTTGAATATGCTATCTAGGTTGGTCATAACTTTCCTTCCAAGGAGTGTCTTTTAATTTCATGGCTGCAGTCACCATCTGCAGTGATTTTGGAGCCCCCCCCCAAATGAAGTCTGACACTGTTTCTACTGTTTCCCCATCTATTTCCCATGAAGTGATGGGACCAGATGCCATGATCTTCGTTTTCTGAATGTTGAGCTTTACGCCAACTTTTTCGCTCTCCTCTTTCACTTTCATCAAGAGGCTTTTTAGTTCCTTTTCACTTTCTTCCGAAGGGTGGTGTCATCTGCATATCTGAGGTGATTGATATTTCTCCTGGCAATCTTGATTCCAGCTTGTGCTTCCTCCAGCCCAGTGTTTCTCATGATGTACTCTGCATATAAGTTAAATAAGCAGGGTGACAATATACTGCCTTGACATACTCCTTTTCCTATTTGGAACCAGTCTGTTGTTCCATGTCCAGTTCTGACTGTTGCTTCCTGACCTGCATACAGATTTCTCAAGAGGCAGGTCAGGTGGTCTGGTATTCCCATCTCTTTCAGAATTTTCCACAGTATATTGTGATCCACACAGTCAAAGGCTTTGGCATAGTCAATAAAGCAGAAATAGATGTTTTTCTGGAACTCTTGCTTTTTCCATGATGCAGTGGATGTTGGCAATTTGACCTCTGGTTCCTCTGCCTTTTCTAAAACCAGCTTGAACATCTGGAAATTCACAGTTCAGGTATTGCTGAAGCCTGGCTTGGAGAATTTTGAGCATTACTTTACTAGCGTGTGAGATGAGTGCAATTGTGCGGTCGTTTGAGCATTCTTTGGCATTGCCTTTCTTTGGGATTGGAATGAAAACTGACCTTTTCCAGTCCTGTGGCCACCGCTGAGTTTTCCAAATTTGCTGGCATATTGAGTGCAGCACTTTCACAGCATCATCTTGCAAGATTTGAAATAGCTCAACTGGAGTCCCATCACCTCCACTAGCTTTGTTTATAGTGATACTTCCTAAGGCCCACTTGACTTCACATTCCAGGATATCTGGCTCTAGGTGAGTGATCACACCACCATGATTATCTGGGTAATGAAGATCTTTTTTGTACAGTTCTGTGTATTCTTGCCACCTCTTCTTAATATCTTCTGCTTCTGTTAGGTCCATACCATATCTGTCCTTTATTGAGCCCATCTTTGCATGAAATGTTCCCTTTGTCCAGTAAAACCCAACAAATCCAGACTAAGGAGAGCCTTCAAAGAAGAAGACTGTCGCAGGGAGACACCCCTGCAGCGTGCATGGTGGGGCCTCTGGCACCCGGGAAAATGCGCTGACTGTAAATGCTGTGAGCCTCTTGAGAACTGGGCGAAATGAGGTTTTCTTTTATAGTGAGGAGCAAACAAGGCTGCAAGCATCAGGTGTGGGAAAGTGAATAAAAGGCTGGGGGGCAGGAAGGAGGGTCTGAGACTATGCTATCCTGAGGCCGGCCTGTCCTCAGGAGGGGTGGGGGCCACAGGTCATGGGCCTGGACGGAGGAAAGAAGCTCAAGTTTGGGTAACAAGCATTTTGTTCTGATTGATCAGCAGAGACAAGCTATTCAGCTCATCATTTATCCAGCAAAGAATGGAGTTCCAAGGGTGTGCGTCTGGCCTTGTCACGGAGAAACCGGGGCATTCGTCAGTGTGTCATGTGAGTGAGAGGAGGGCTTCCCGAGTGGCGCTGGCGGTGAGGAGCCCGCCTGCCAGTGCCGGTGACGGAAGAGACGCAGGTGCCATCCCTGGGTGGGGAAGACCCCCTGGAGGAGGGCCTGGCAACCCGCTCGTCTTCTTGCCTGGAGAACCCCATGGACAGGGGAGCCTGGAGGGCTACAGCCCATGGGGTCACAAAGAGACACGACTGAAGTGACTGAGCACAGCACGCACGCGTGTGCACAGGCACACACACACACACACACCCTGACACACACACACAAACATACACACCAACACACACAAACACACACGCACACAAACACACAGGCACACACACACACACCCTGACACACACACATACACACACATACACAAACTCGCACACACAAACACACACACACACACCGACACACACACACACTGACACACACACACAAAAAAAACATACACACCAACACACACAAACACACACGCACACAAACACACAGGCACACACACACAAACACACAAACTTGCACACACAGACAAACACACACACACGCACACAAACACACAGGCACACACACACAAACACACAAACACACACACACAAACTCGCACACACAGACAAACACACACAGACAAACACACACACACAGACAAACACACACACACACACCCTGACACACACACACACCAACACACACACACACAAACATACACACCAACACACAAACACACAGGCACACACACACACAAACACACACAAACACACACACACACAAACTCGCACACACAGACACACACACACAGACACACACACACACACACCCTGACACACACACACACAAAAACATACACACCAACACACACAAACACACAGGCACACACACACACAAACACACACACAAACACACACACACACAAACTCGCACACACAGACAAACACACACACACACACACACACGGGTGAGTGGGGCTCTGCACAGCAAACCATTTTCTGAAAAAAGATGGGAGGGGATTTCTTTCTCTCTTTTTGGGTACGAAGATCCTGCAGGCTTCATGGCACCGCCAAAAAGAGAGAGCAGTTAATCTCTTCCGCTCGGTAGGGGTTTCAGTATCTACAAAACAGCTCAAAGGACATGGCTCAGAATATTATATATATAGCCCATAAGGTAGAACTGAAGATCCTGAGTTTGTTTTATTTCTAAACTATTATTTTTCCTTGTTTGACTATTTTTCTTTGATTCCACTTTTTTTTTTTTTTTCATTTCTCGGATTAAATTTGCTCTTTGGAGCTCAGAGAAGGCCTAGGATGCCAAAGCTTTTCTACAAAGAGGAGGCAGGGGATACAGCAGGGTCCTGCTCAGTCACCACACCCCTCTCGACTCCTGCATTCATTAAGTCGCTCATTCATTCATTCAGCACCCACCATGAGTTGCGTCCTGTCCTGGGACCAGGAGCACAGCAGTGAACAAGACAGAGGCTGAACCCTCCAGGGTCACAGTGTAGTTGAGGGAAGGGCGCAGGACAGACAGTTATCAGCACAAAGCAGCAGGGCTGCCAGATAAACTACAGGACACCCAGTTGAACTTCAGAAAAACAGTGAATAATTTTCCACGTCCCAAGCAATATTCTGGGGTCATTATCCATGTTGACCTGAAATTCAAATCTAAGTGCGTGCCTTGGGTTTTTACATGCCTACATATTCTCAGTTAGTAACAGTCTGAGGAAACTAAGCTAGTGTGACTTTTGTGTTTTGGAGTGCTGGGGGCTGGGGTCTGCTTTAGCCAGGTTGTCAGGGAGCTGAAACCTGAATTAGGGGGGAGGCCCCCACCCGACTCCGTCTCTAACCCATTCACCTCCGATTTCTTCATTTCTTCAGCTGCATCCTGGCTTCTGAAGGTTAGACTCACCATCACTGTTAAAAGAGGAATCCTGGGGAGCTCCCTGGTGGTCCAGTAGTTAAGAATTCACCTGCCAATGCAGGAGACGGGGGTTCGAGCCCTGGTTCGGGATCTAGAGCTCGTGAACTGCAACAAGAGAACCTACTGCAACGAGAATCCTGAGCACTGCACTGGGAAGGCTGCACGCGGGAACCGGGAGCACTGCACTGGGGAGGCTGCACGCAGGAACCGGGAGCACTGCACTGGGGAGGCTGCACGCGGGAACCGGGAGCATTGCAGTGGGGAGCCTGCACGCAGGAACGAGGAGCACTGCACTGGGGGGAGGCTGCACGCGGGAACCAGGAGCACTGCGCTGGGGAGGCTGCACGCGGGAACCACCAGCACAGCCAAACCTGATTAAAACCCTTAGAGCTCTTCCCAGGAGCCAGGCAAAAGCAGAGAGACTCAGTAACATCTGTAACAGGGTGGCCCCCAAAGAGAATCTTTGAACAAAGTTCAGAACAGAATCAAGCAGTAAATTCATCAGCTGAACCCAAACCCAAACACTGCAACTCAAATCTGACTTGAGAAATGGGGACTACAGAAAGTGAACCCACAGGAGCCAGGCTACATAACCACTCACGTTTGGATGATGGGAAATCTTGTTCAAGAGATTATAAGTGAACTCATGTCCCAGCAAGGTCATGGGCAAAAGCCTATATCTCAGCCTGAGGTTTCTGTGGACATGAAAGAATCTTAGAGGAGATGGGCTTGGGAAGTCAACCCCACAATTTGCTTGGGGTGGCAAAATCCTCAACGTGTGAGCCCACATCCCTTAAGCATGATAAGAACTGAGTTTTTCAAAAAAAAGAGAGAGAATCAAAAATATAGTAGTTACATATTTGCGTTAAGAAATTACAGGTGCTGGCACTTCCCTGGTGACCCAGGGGCTAAGACTGTGTGCTCTCAATGAAGGAGGCCCTGGTTCGATTCCTGGTCAGGGAACTAGATCCCACATGCCCCAACTTGAAAGATCCCTCGTGCCGCACCTAAGACCCAGCTCAGCCAAATAAGTAAATAAAAATAAATAAATAATTTTTAAAAGAATAATGGGTGCCAAAGTATATTAGACACAGGAAGGGCATCTGAACTCTCTTAGAAACTTCATTTAACCTCATGTTAAATTGCTCAAGTTCCTAAGAAAACAAAAATCATGGCCATACATGAATATAATTATAATGCTACATTGCTTTCCAATCTTAGAGGCAAAAAATTTTTAAAGACTCATAATGAAATCAAATAAAGCAAAGACAGTGTCCAAGATTAAAAAATAAAAAGAGGTGCATGCTTGAAATCTTAAATATTTGTAACATTTAAAAGAATATGCTCTATGGGAATAACAGATTAGGCTTAAGTTTCTAATTTAACATGCATAAATGAATCATTGATTGATTTAGACTTCTGATTTTCAAGTCAAAATCTTACTAAATTTGTCAACAGTACTAGAATAGCTATAAGAATTTAAATTCGCCCTATTTATAAATATAATTATTAGATTTCTAAAATCTATTTAAGTGCTTGAGTGAGTTTTGTCATTAAAGCAAGTGAAGTGTTTTAAAGAGAAACAGTATATTAAATTTACATGTAGTTTAAGATGTTTAAGCATATTTAATTAACCATTAATTATTTTCATAATTAATTATAAACACTCATCTAATGTCCCCTTAAAATTATTTTCAAAGTTGCTATATTCATAAAAGAAGCTTTTTAACCTAACTCAAAGGCCAAACATGAGAGTGTTGGATTTATAAGTATAGTAAATTGAACGTCATAAACTAATAATTTTTTTTTACAGGAAAGGGGAGTCCGAAGACATTTTTCTATTCAAAAAAGCTACCCTCAAGGGCACCAAAACTCACACTGACATTCATGTAGCAATAGCTATGGAAATTAAAATTAAAATCAGGCCCAATGGCTGTCGGAGGTCCCCAGGCTGTCCGGAGGGACTGGGCCCCTCAGCAAGGCCCGGGTCTCCGGATGCTCAGCCGCCTCCTACCAACGACAGTCCTCCGGGCCTCAGCCCTGCTGGGCAATGCCCTGTCCAGTCCCGCCCACCAGTGGCAGCCGCAGCGACTCTGGGCCGGGGGCTTTAGGTGACTTATCTCCTCTTATCCTTATGACAAACGTGTGAAGAAGGTATTTTCCATCGTCCGCATTTTCATGGAAAGGTTAAGACACAGACAAAGCAGCGCTAGCGTCCAAGCCAGGCGGCCGACTCCTGGGCTCTCCCGGCGGCGCCGCCGCCAGCTCCCCCTGAAGACAGCAGCCCCTCCAGTAACTGCCTCGGAAGCACTAGGAGGCTGAGGGTTTTGTGTGCTTGGCGCCCCTGCTGGAAGCTGGGCACATGGCACAGCGGTTCACAGCCGCTCAGAAAAACGCGTGTCTGAGATTTCTGCCCACGAGAGGGACAGAAAGATCCCCAAGCCCCACGGCTTCTAGAGCTCAGCCCGGAAAGTCTTTCGCCGTCCAACCTGCCCCCGAGGTCAGCCCCACTGTGCCACCTAGACGCTCGTCCCTCGCCACTTGGAGCACAGCCTCCCACCTGCTCGCGGGAGTCCCTCCCACCTACCACCACCTGCAGCAGAGAGTTCTACTCTCCATGGCTCCCACTGCCCAGAGAATCCAGCCAGAATTCTCTCTGGCCTGGCACTCGAGGCCTCCATAGCTCAGCCCCGGACAGTCTTCCTGGCCTCGTCCCCGAAACATCCCCCCATAGTTGACCCAGAGCTTCCACCTACCCCTTTCTTGGCTGTGCTTGGCCTCCTGACAGAAATGCCCCTCCCCTACCTCTGCTTGTCAAACTCCTACCCAACCTTCACAGGTGAGCACAAAGGCCACCTCTTCCAGGAAGCCTTCCCTTCTTTCCTTAGCTTGAATTAACTTTTCCTTTCTCTGTTGAAGCAGAGGCTGTACATACCAGTCAGACTCCTAACAGCACTTGTATCTCTGCCTGGAGGTTTTCTTTTTGAGCAGACAACAGGCCAGGAGTGCTGGGAACTACCCCAGCCCCCACCCAGACACAGCCCTCTACCTGTGATTCAGTTGGAGGGTGGAGGATGAACTCCCCAGCTCCCTCACCCCTCGCTGGAATAACTGAGCTGTTTTTCAGTCGCTCAGTCGTGTCCGACTCTCTGCGACCCCGTGGACTGCAGCACGCAGGCCTCCCCGTCCTTCACCACTTCCCAGTTTGCTCAAGCTCATGTCCACCCGGTGTACTGCTCCACAAGCTACAGCAGCGCGCCAAGGTAGACCAAGGTATGCTACCCCCCTCACTAGCTCCTCAACGCTCATGCACCCATTTCCCATTCTCCTACTGGTGTTTCCTGGCACTGCCTCTCAGACAAACAACTTGTGCTGAGTTCCTGCCACAGGATGTGCTTCCCAGGGACCCCTTGCTAGGCGCTAGGCCGTCTGCGCATCCCCATTCTGGTGCTTAGCTGATGCCTCTGCAGCAGCCCTGCTCAGCAGGGGCCTTGTGTGCCGCCCATTAAAGCCACAGGCAAGTGACTCCCTTCCCTGGTGGTTAAGACTCCTGCGCTCCCAATGCAGGGGGCCGGGGTTCCATCCCTGGTCAGGGAACTGGATCCCACATGCCAACTAAGTAAGACCCAACACAGTCAAGTCAAACAAATAAATATATTTTAAAAAATTTGTTTTAATCACAGGCAAGATGAATCCAACACTTTCTACTTCTTCTTAGCCCTATCTATGTATTATTTCATTTAAACCTCATGACAACCTGGGAAGCAGCGATCATGGTTATCCCATTTCACAGATGAGAAAAATCAAGACTCGAGTAAAATGGCTTTTCCAAGATCTCGAAACCCAGCAAGTGTCAGAGCTGAGGCTTAAATCTAAGAGGACTGCCTCCAGAGATGGGGCATTTAACCCTCTCATGAGGTGGAGCAGGAATAATTATAGCACCTGAGTCCAGGCAGTTAGAAACGCCTGTTCTCATAAGAGGGTGTGTGTGGATGCGCCTTCTCCTGCCCAGCCCAATGCGTGGCACATACTCAGTGACTGTTTATCTCAGTGATTATTTGTTAAGTGCTTGTCAGAGTGAATCAACAACCAAGGCCCACAGGCCCAAGGCATTACGACAAGAAGAGCTGTGGAGAGGGTGAAGCTCAAGGGACCTGCTCGGCTCTCGATAGGCTTGGGCAGGCCACTGCCGCCCTTCCAGCCTCGCTCCCCCTGCTCCGGGCTCCCGGGTGGCTCAAGGGACCTGCTCGGCTCTCAATAGGCTTGGGCAGGCCACTGCCGCCCTTCCAGCCTCGCTCCCCCTCCTCCGGGCTCCCGGGCGGCTCAGTGGATGAAGAACTTGCCTGCAATGCAGGAGACGCAGGCAGATGTGGGCTCCACCCTCAGCTGCCCCTCTGTCCAGGGAGAGGGCCCCCCTCTGAGGATTCGCACAGAATCCCTGAACCCTGGCCCCAACCCCCTGTGGGAGATAGGGTCCCGAAAGCTAGAGAAAGGAGCTGAGTGAGGCTGGGCCGAGGCAGGAGGCATCCTTGCCGGGTCAGCTTCTTGCAGGCTAGGTGAGGAGGAAAAAACAAAACACCTCCCTCCTTCCTGCTTCTAAAGTGGGGATCTGGCGCCATCCCGTGGGCACCGCCTCTTCCAACCTCCACCTTTTCTCGTCTGCATCTTCTTAACATACACTCCGCTGATGCCCTCGGGAACTCCAGAGCAATCCCACTCTCCTCACCAAACATGTACCTACTGTGCCCAGGCACCAGGGCCTAACCCAGGGGCAATGATCACAGACAAGGTGCCAACAGTCCCTGCCTAACAGGTTAGAAGCGTCTGGACCGGCACTTCCAGTCGAAATGTAGTGCAACTCACAAGGTCATGCCTCGTGTACTTCTAAATTTTCTAGTAGCCACATTTCAGAAGTGATGGGTGACATTAATTTGAATAATATTTTATGTAATCCAATACACCCAAAATATTATCATTTCAACATGTAGTCAATATGTTTTCAATTACCTTTTTCCTTACAAACTGTTTGAAATCACAGAGCATCTCAGTTTGGACTGGCCAAAGTTCAAGTGCTCAGTGGCCCTGGATGTCAGCAGCCACCTACCATGCTGGACAGCACAGCTCAGACCAGTCAGCCTCCTCTGGCCCTTGGCAGCTCTCCAGAGATTCGCCCCATCGCGTCTTCTTCAGGGTCTACATTTGTAGCCTTGCTTTAGAGGCTTGGAAGGGGTAAGAGGCCAGGTTCCTTCTTCCCACTGAGCTGGGTTTGAATCTCAGCGCTTTGGGACAGGACCACGTGCAAGTCATTTCACCCTTTGAAATGTAAAAGGAGGCTGCCTCTGGGGTTGTAGCAAGAAGGCCTGGCCAGAAGAACATGACCCATAACTGGGATGGTGACCTCGGCAGCAGAGCCTTAGCCACTTTTTGGCATGGTTGTGGGCATGCGTGCTAAGTCACTTCAGTCGTGTCCGACTCTTTGCGACCTCAGGGACTGTAGCCCACCAGGCTCCTCTGTCCATGGGATTCTCCAGGCAGGAATCCTGGCGTGGGTTGCCCTTTCCTTCTCCAGGGGATCTTCCCGACCCAGGGGTCGAACCCACGTCTCTTATGTCTCCTGCATTGGCAGGTGGGTCCTTTACCTCTAGTGCCACCTGGGAAGCCCTCTGACATGGTTAATGACGGTTAATGTTACATGCCAGTGTGGCTCGGCTCTGGCTCCTCCGTTGTCTAGTCAGACACAGGCTAGGTGTTGCTGTGAAGGTCTTTTTCAGGTGTGGCTACGTTGAAGTCCATAGATTCTGTGTAAAGCAGGTTGCCCTCCCCACCACCACCTCATACTGGGGATGGGCTCCATCCAACCAGCTGAAGGCCTTATGAGCCAAGACTGAGCTTTCCGGAAGAAGAGGAAACTGCCTCGAGAAGACATCAGACAGGGGCTTCCCTGGCGGCCCCTGGCTAAGACCCCATGTTCCCAGTGCAGGGGCGCCAGGTACGACCCCTGGCCTGGGAACTAGATCCCACACACGACAGCTGAAGATCCCTCATACTGCAGCTAAGATCCAGTGAAGCCAAATAAATATCTTTAAAGGGGGATTTCCTGGAGGTTCCGTGATTCAGAGTCCGCCTCCCAGTGCCGGGCACACGGGTCTGAGCCCTGGTAGGGCTCACATGCCATGGGGCTTCTAAGCCCTCACTCCACACTGCTGAGCCCAGGCCACAGCTAGAGAGAAGCCTGTGCTCGTGAATGAAAGCACCCACGTGCCACAGCAACTCAGACCCAACACAGCCAAATAAATTAATTAATTAAAAAAGAAGAATACATCATGGAAACCCCGCCTGAATTTCCAGCCTGCAGGTTTCAGACTCAAGACTTCAGCATCAACTCTCCCCAAACTGCCAGCCAGCCTGCCTACTCGACAAACTTCAGAATGGCCAGCCCAACAATGGCATGCAGCAGTTCCTTAAAATAAATGTCTGTAGGTGACAGTAGCCCCGGAAGGCTTTGAAGGATCGCATATAGAGCAGGACGCGTGTCCCTCATTCTGAATACCTGTGGTATTAGCGGCTGAGAACAGCCTTGCTCCAGCCGCTGGCATGAATGTAACAGTGCAACACCCAGCCCTATAACTGGAACTGAGTTAGTTGCTCAGTCCTGTCTGACTCTTTGTGACCCCACAGACGTAGCCCGCCAGGCTCCTCTGTCCGTGGAACTTTCCAGGCAAGAATAGTGGAGGGGGTAGCCATTCCCTTCTCCAGGGGAGCTTTCCGAGGGCCCCTTCCGAGGGGTGGGATGCGAGGGTGGGCTCGGCTGGGGAAGGGGCTATGAGGGCCCAAAGAGAGACCCGGGATGTGGGGAGCTGCTCTTGAGGGCAGAGGTGAGGGTGGAGGAGGTCCCTGGCCCAGAGAAGCTGCCTCAGGGACAATGACCCAGGCCCCATCGCCTCACCACCCTGGCCTCTTGTCAGAACTCCTGTTGAGTTCAGCCCTGCGTGGCAGGCACAGTGCTCTTCCTAAAGCATCCACCACGTCATTGCCATGTTTCTGAGTCCTTCCTCGGCTCTCCTGTGACGGCCCAGGCCCATCACCTCACTGCTCTGGCTGGCCTCCCATCAGAACTTCGGCTCACACGGCAACCACAGTGATTTTCCTAAACCACGCATCAGGTCATTGCCACGTTTCAAGGTCCTTCCCCAGCTTTCCTGTGACCTTGAGATAAAGTCGAAAGTCCTTTACGTGACATAAGATACGGCCTGGTGTTGCTGGCGACGGAATGAAACACCAACACTGCAGAGTGGTTTGAATCTTTTTACTTTAACTCCTCACTTTTTACAGCTGCTTTACTTTATATCTTTTGCACAACAATCTGCAGGGCAAGTTGCCAAACACCGTAATTCTGCGACTATACAGCGTGCAGGCGCAGGGCGAGATAACTTTTACCTGGACTTATTTACTGCAGCTAAGACTTTGTTTTGGGGAACTTCTTTATCAACTTAGAATCCGTTTTGTCCCTGGGTCTGTTCCTTTTGAGGAATCAGAGGAACATCCTTGTGTACAAGAAATGTTCTTTTCCCACGGGAACAAACAGAGGATTTTTAGCTGAACATCTCGTTTGCAAGAATGTTCAGCCCTGGTTGAGAGTCTCGTTTGCAAGCACTTCTCAACCTTCCTTATACCTTGTTCCCTACATCTCCCCCTTTCTTTTCTTGCAGGTGCTGAATAAGCGCTGGAATACGCAAAGCTTCTTCTTTCAATTGTTTCCCTTTTCGCTAGCGCCAGTAGACTATAAAAGCAATAAAACATAAAGCAACAATTAACACAGTATTCACAAAGGATGTTGTTAACAATGTAGATACATGCCCTAGAGGATTAAGGTTATCTAATCCTTCTTGGAGACTCTTCATTATATCAGAACCAAGAATGTCAGGCAGCGTCTTACTAAAAGTTGACAGTATAGTTTGTTCTAATTTCATAATTTCAGCAGTTAAATTCTGGTGTCCCACTAAAGACCTTTTCACCTTTTCCCAATCCTCACTCATATTAAAGGGAACAGGGGTTACACATAGGTGAGATGAGTTCCAATCACATTTTAACACACTCTTTGTAGCTAACACAGTCACTTGATCTCCTAACCAGGAAACTGTGTCATAAATTCAATACATCGGTAGCCAGTTGAACGTCCAAATCATGCTGTTGTTGCCACAATAAATGAGCATCTTTATGCCACTCCCTGACAAAATCAGCAGTCTGTATGCCCTGATGCAAAGCAAGACCTGCTACAGTTGCTGTTGCTGTTACTGAAGCCATGGCGAGAACTGATGCGATGACGATGCCAAGCATTCTTCGAGATCGATGGAGAAGAGTTGGCACAGCATTCACAAGATGAGTAACAGCAAAAGAGTCCGACCAAGGTCGAGTAAGATTAACAGGCAACCAAAGTTCAGTCCGTGCTTTCACAATGACCAAAGAATAATTACTGGAATGGACCATCTTGTCTTCAACATTTTCCCACCAGGAACGGTTTATACATTGAATCAAGTTACAATCAGAACATGATATAACTCCCCAAATCTCATTCCAAATCCATTGCCCATACAGTAAAGAATAAGGAAATTTCACACATGCCATAGCAGAGTAAGATTTATTAATATGCAAATGAACTTGAAACGGCCCTTTAGGATCATTAATATTCAAAGTAAAATTTCCCATCCATATAGTAAGGTTACCTGACACTGCCCATGATTATACACTGGAATAGTAAAAGCAAATTTATTTCTATCTTTTATTTGCAAAGGAATATTAAAAAAAGCAATCTTTCAAATCTAAAACCGTCAAAGACCAATTCTGTGGAATCAAGGCAGGAGAAGGGAGACCTAATTGCAAAGCTCCCATAGGTTCTATACGTTTGTTAACTTCCCTTAAATCAGTCAACATTTTTTATTTACCAGATTTTTTCCTTAATGACAAAAACAGGGGAATTCCAAGGAGGCGTGGAAGGTTGAATATAGCCAGACTGAAGCTCTTTTTCTACTAATTGTTCTAAAGCCTCGAGCTTCACTTTTGGAAGCGGCCACTGCTCAACCCATTAGGGACATCAGTTAGTCATTTCAATGGGAGAGCTCGAGGAATCTGAGCAGTGGCTACAAGTTTTCTGACAAGATGGTGAGCGTTGTTCCTAAAGAAAATAAAAGATCCCTTCCCCAGATATTAATAGGTATATTAACAATGTAAAAAGAAATAAATACTTTTTTTCCATTAGACAATTGGCATGACAAAGGTTGAGCGCTTCTCCACACATCTGCTATAGATCCTAAGCCTGTTAAAACAAGAGGACTTTTTTCTTTTTTTTAGTCATTAGGCCACTGCTGGAGAGAAATAACCGAAACATCTGCTCCTGTATCTACTAATCCTTCAAACTGTTTATCTTCAATAATCAGTGACATTAAAGGACGAGAGTCATTAATAAGCATTTCCCAAAATATACTTTGTCCCGTACTTTCAAAACCACTATCTCTCCCTACCTCAGCCTTGTCGGCAGCTACCAGAAATAGGGATGCGTAAGGTGGTGCAAAAGGGTTAACAGCCTTGGAAGTTCGTTTTCTATTTAATAAAACCTTTCAAAAGGCAGCAGTCATTGCCTCTACAGAATCTGAATCTTCCCCAGAACTCACATCTCTATCTGGCTCAGTGGATGAATCTTTACTATCATCTGGGGGTTTGGGCGGAGGCCGAGGTGAAGCCCCCTTCTCACCTTCATCTTCCTTCTCCTCACTCATAGGCACATCCTCATACAGGGGATCTTCCTTCTTAAGAGAACATGAGGCGGCCTCACTATCAGCAGCCATTAATTTTAGAGCCTGCGTTATAGCGCTACAGAGAGTCCACAGCCTTAAAGGAATCACGTTTCCTTTTCGATGCTGCCTCCTTCACTCTTTCTGCACCACTTTCCATTCCTTCAGATTCAGCTGTACTTCTGTTTGATATTGAAACCAATAGCAATGCTGCTCTATAAGACACAACAACTCACTCAAGCGGCGAGTAGACGTTTTAATTCCTATAGAACGCAGGAGCCCCTTAACCAGCTCCATATATTGTGACTTTAAAGACAGGGAATTCCCCATAGTTTTCTCTTTTTTTTCCTCTTTTTTTTTGTTCTTTTTCTCTTATTTTTCTTTTTCTCGAAAGTCCCCCTTTCAGCGTTTCACCCCGGGGTGCTCACCCTTTCGGTTCTTTTCTTTTTCCTTTTTTTCTATTTCCCGAAAGTCCCCCTTTCAGCGTTGCGCCCCGGGGTGCTTACCCTTTAGGTTCCGTCGTGCCCCACGTTGGGCGCCAGATGCTGGTGACGGAATGAAACACCAACACTGCAGAGTGGTTTGAATCTTTTTACTTTAACTCCTCACTTTTTACAGCTGCTTTACTTTATATCTTTTGCACCACAGTCTACAGAGCAAGTTGCCAAACACCGTAATTCTGCGACTATACAGCGTGCAGGCGCAGGGCGGGATAACTTTTACCTTAACTTATTTACTGCAGCTAAGACTTTGTTTTGGGAACTTCCTTATCAACTTAGAATCCGTTTTGTCCCTGGGTCTGTTCCTTTTGAGGAATCAGAGGAACATCCTTGTGTACAAGAAATGTTCTTTTCCCACGAGAACAAACAGAGGATTCTTAGCTGAACATCTCGTTTGCAAGAATGTTCAGCCCTGGTTGAGAGTCTCGTTTGCAAGCACTTCTCAACCTTCCTTATACCTTGTTCCCTACATGGTTTGACATGGCCCTGGCAGGCCAGCCTCGCCCCACCCCCAGCCTGGCCAGATGGAGCTCCCCGGGCCCTTCCGTGTGTGCTTCCCTCTGTCACCAACAGCCTTTCCCGTCTTCCCCTCCCCACGGTCAGCCCACCCCTCCGGGGCCGCCAGCTCCACGGCCTTGGTCTGCACGGCAGCCTGTGTCCCCTCCTCGGGGCCCCTGGGGCCCTGCTCCGTGGCCCCTCCAGAGCTTCCATATTTAAGGATTTTAGACACAGCCACCTGCTTGGGTGGCTTCGGGGGGCCTGAAGATGATCACAGGGCCCCCCCCACTCCTGCCCTCCCCTCCCGCGAGGCCACAGCTGTACGGTGGCTGCTGTACCAGCTCTCGGACCAGCTGGTACCCAGGACAGCCTGGCATACAGGGCTTCACTGAATCATGCCCGCCGCTCCCTACCCTGGGCAGCTCCATCTGCAGTCTGGCTGGGACACCCTGCACCCATCCTTATCTTCTCTGAGTCTCCTCAGCTTATTAGAACCCTGCTTTGATTTGCAAACTACAAAGTCCTAGACAATGTGAACGGAGATTGATGCCAAAATCTTGATTCCCTGTTCACCGATGCTGAAAAGAAATACGGAGACAGATTGGAGGGAAAATAAAAAAGGAAGAGTAGTTTTATTCTTTGCCAGGCAAAGGGGACACCAGCTTGCTAGAGCCTCAAGAAATGCGCCCTCCTCCCTGGGGAATAGGGGAGACTTCATATCCTCATGAAGGTCTTGCCTTTTTTTTTCCCTTTTACAGAACTTCAAACCAGCCAGAGCTGGCATCAGGTAACTCGGTTAAATGGGGTTGGTCTATTCTGAAGTTATCAGCCCATGACCTTCTTTCTGAAATGAAGAACGCTGGGAGGGACTGCAGGGGGTGAAGAATGCCAGGTGCAGAGTGTAACTCAGGGGAGTCAGAGTCGTTGTCCTGGTGAAGGGCGAGTCCAGCTACTCGTCAGTTGTTGTCAGTTGTCGTTGTCGTTGTCTTAGTCGCTGCTGTTGTTATTGTCACTGTTGTTTAGTCACTAAGTCGTGTCCAGCTCTCTGTGACCCCATGGACTGTAGCCTGCCCGGCTTCTCTGTTCATGAGATTCCCCAGGCAGAAATACTGGAGTGAGTTACCTTTTCCTTCAAGGGATCTTCCCAAGCAGGCATCGAACCTGGGGGCTTCTTTACTGCTGAGCCACCAGAGAAGCCCAAAGAATAACCAAGGTTGCTTACCGCTCCCGGGCCTGTTGCTGTTGTTTGCCTAGCCTGTTCATCATTTCCCTGTTTTCCTTGTTTATTAGAAAAGAAGGGCTTCCCAGGGGGCTCAGTGGTAAGAAATCCACCTGCAATGGAGGACATGCGGGCTTGATACAATGCATTAGATCCCTGGGTCTGGAAAATTCTGTGATGAAGGAAATGGCAACCCACTCCAATATTCTTGCCTGGGAAATCCCATCGACTGGGGGAGCTGGGCAGACTACAGTCCATGGCGTTGGAAAAGAGTCAGCAACCTAGCGACTAAACAAAGTCAGAAAAGTTTCATTTTTGTTTAAGAAAAGTCACACTTCTGTGTTTGCTGCAACAGAATGAATGCATGCTGTGATGCGCTGCAGAGGTTTTCAAAGTGTGTAATTAAATAACATGTACAGCTCGAAGCCAGTTTTTATAAGAACTTAACTATGTACAGGCGTAGAAAATAATTGCCATCTACTGAAACTTGAGTCTGTGGTCCTGATGTGCTAAGCATTTTGCTCGGTATCAGCTGGTTATTCCTCACAACCCTGGGGGCTGGGTCCTGTACAGAGGAAGAAACCGAGGCCCAGAGAGGCCCCCCAGCTACTGAGGCACTGAGCTGGACTTGACCCCAGGTTTGCCAAGTCCAAAAGCCACGCATGCTTTCACCTCCAGGCTGATTGGTGCCTCTGTGCAAATTAGGGATATTATTAGCTCCCAGCTCATAGGGTTGTTGCGAGGATTAAATGAGCTAAGAGGTGTCAAGCCCTTAGAGAAGTTCCTGGCACAGCCTGAGGTCTCAGTAACGGTGATTGCATACAGCAGCATCGCACTGCCTCTGTGTGGGCCCTGTGAGATCACCCCTCAAAATGTTCACAGCAGTCATCCCTGTCCTGGGGTCATGGGGGACCTTTTACAAAACTTTTTTGCAAAATGATCAGGTAGGAGAATTCCCTGGCAGTCCAGCGGTTAGAACTGCGAGCTTCCAGGGCAGGGGGCACCAGTTCAATCCCTGGTTGGGAAACTAAGATCCTCAAAGTGGCAAGGCATAGTCAAAGAAATATTTGACTGAGGCATATAATAAGAAATATGTATTATGTGTTTCTTTCTAAATTCTTGCCTGCGTGATGCCCTAAGTGAACTTGAGGACAAGGCAGGCCTGTGAAATATCTGGGTCATCTCCCAGCTCCTCTCAAGGCCTGGCACACATCGCCCCCCGTGTAGGGTCCCAGCAGGGAGCAGCTCAGACGGGCTTCTCCCAGCCCAGCCTCTCCGGCCACTTGTGCGGCAGGAGCCAGTGAGTCGGGGGTGTGGGGTGCAGGTCGGAGCCAGAACTGGCCCCAGCTAAGCCTGCCCTTCGCTGGCCTTCCCCAAAAGGCACAACGAGGTGCCCCGTGGCTCTTCCTGGCCCCAGGGGAGCAGGGTGGTGGGTGAGACCTCCGGCCCTGAATCCACCAACAGCTGTGGCCACTTCAGCTATTTTAAACCCTTGGGCACCCGGAGGCTCCTGTTCCACCAACCACGCGCTCTGACCCAGCATCACAGGCCCCCAGCCAGGAATGGGAGCCCTGAACGTGGGTCTGCCAGGCCTGGGTGGGATTTTTTTTTTTAAGAGGGAATTTGATTTCTTGAGCACTCGCCTTGTACCAGAGACTGTGCTGATGTTTTCTGTACATTGCCTCATGTCAAGCCATCCTTATCTAGGCTGAGAGATCACTTTGTTCACAGATCAGGTAAATGAGGAAAATGAGGTCCCAGGTCCCACAGAGGCACGACTGGGGTTAGAACTTGGGCTTCCCCACCCCCCAGGCAGCGGACAGCATCCCTCCCTGCTCTCACCCGCTTTGCCCCGACCCCCACCTCACCCCCACACACCCGCGCAAGCTCCTCTCCTGTGCTCTTAGCCGCTATGAGACCAACCAAGGGCAAACACTTGACCGTTTCTGTGGCTCGGTTTCTTCATCTGTAAAGGGCGGGGTGATTGGGAGGGTATAATGATCTCATCCTAACACATGAAAAGTGCCGCCGGAGCAGCGCCCAGCACGCAGGAGCACGCTCAGGGCCCGCTGTCCCCCGTCTCCTGGCAGCCGCCCCCTTTGCCTGGTTTTCTCTCTCCCCTGCACCTGTGATGACCCGTCCAGCCTCGGTGGGGGTGCAGTACTTCCCCCCCATTCTGGGCCCCAGCAGGTGACGTGAGGGTGCTGGATCCCATGGTCCCCAGGAAGGTGGGTCCCCTGGCATATGCCCCATATCTGCCACATAGTAGGGGGTCGAAACTAATTTTGGTAAAGGAATGCCCAGACAAGAGTCCCCCCTGGGGGCCTCGGGGTTAGTTCTGAGCTGCACGAATACTCCGCCATTTTGGCAGGTGGCCACCCTGCCTTCTGACTGGACGGTGCACTCAGCAACTGTGGGAGCCTATCAGAAGTTACCAGGTCTTCCTAGGTGTGTGCACCTTGGGGGCAGAGGCACCCCCCACCCAGCCCGACTCAGGCCTTCCCCCTTCCCCAGCTGCGTGCCTCCTCCATCTCAGCTACCCAGGAGCAGCTGGGCTCTTGGCCGTCTCCTAATGTGGGCTCCCTCAAGGAGGCCGCTGGGGTCAGGCATCTGGGTGTGTCTCCACTCTGAGCAGTTGTGAGCCTGAACCCTCTTAGTCAGACTCACCCCGTCCCACGGCTCCCATCCCCCAGCAGATTTACCCATTTCCCGTGTAAGCATCCCCTCCAGCCTGCAACCTCTGCCCTCTCAGAAATGCCTCACTTCTGGCCCCTTCTACCAAGGGCCAATCGGCCCTTTGTGAATTATCTGGCTTGGCTTCAGAGCTGGAAGGGTCTGGGATGGGGATCCCACCCAATGCCATCCTGCACCTCCAACGGGCCCACAAGTCACAGGCTGAGCTCTGCAGGGGCACCCTCTTTTGCCCAGGGCCCCAGTGATCCCTCACTGTCCTTTGCATGGGAACATCAATATTTCAGTCCACAAACACTGGTCAGATAATCCCCTTCTCTTCAGAGCTCTCAGCAGCCCACTGGGGGTCTTCATCGACCCTGCCCAGGACACCTCCTGGCATCCATCCAGGACAGCCAGAAGGGCTTCCTTCAATTCCACCCCCAGCCACTCCTCACTCTACCCGTGCCAGGGCTCATTGCCCACCCATCAGTCAACACCTTTCTTGACATTCCAGCCCCACTGCCACCCCCCTCCCCACTTCCCCTCTGTAATATTGACCTGATTGTTGGGGGCTTTAGGGGGGCAGTTAGGCTGTATCTGGCTTCCCGGTTTGGTCAGGAAGCTCCCTCTCTGCCCTTCCCCTCAGTCTGCAAACCCCTCTTTTTTTTTTTAGTTATTTATCTTAATTGGAGGATAATCACTTTAAATACTGTGATGGATTTTGCCATACATGAGTATGAATCGGCCATAGGTGCGCGCGAGTCCCCTCCACCCTGAGCCCCCTCCCGCGTCCCTCCTCACCCTGCTCCTCCAGGTCGTCACGGAGTATGGGCTTTGGTGCCCTGCTCCGCACAGCAAACTTGCCCTGGTTCGGGCAGAAGACCTGAACAGACGTTTCTCCAAAGAAGACACACAGATGGCTAAGAAACAAGAACAGATGCTCAACGTCGCTCGTTATTCGAGAAATGCAAACCCCTCCTTTAAGAAGGCTCACCCCCCAGCCCGGACTGGGTCAGCGCATCCACTCGCTCTGTCCCCGCCCCTGTGGTTTGCATTATCTGCCCGCGGGGCTAGGGGCGCCCAGAGGGGCGGCTGGCCCTGCGTCCTGGCGCCGGGCAGCTGGGGGCCGGCGGAAAGTCTGTTGAATGAAAGAATGACCAACTCAACTGCTGACGTCACCCAGACCAAGCGGGGGCGTGGCCACGCTTGACGGGCGGGCCCGCGGCCCACTGCGCGAGGAGGCCGCGGGCTGCCCCGCCCACCGGCGGCCCGATAAAGGCGGGGCGCGGGCCGCGGGCGGACGGCTGCGAGGGGCTCACCTGCGGCAGGTGCCACGCGGAGCGGCCGGGCGAGGACGCGCACGGGGCCGGGCGCTGCGCGAGGATGCTGCGCGAGCGGACGGTGCGGCTGCAGTACGGCAGCCGCGTCGAGGCGGTGTACGTGCTGGGCACGCACCTCTGGACCGACGTCTACAGGTGAGCCGGGCCGCCGTTCCCCTCCGCCTGCGGGCTGGGCCCGAAATCTGGGCCCAGAAAACCCGAGATCCTCGCCGGACTCGGGGAAACGAATAGGCTGCCTCCAGCCCGAGTCGCCCCTTGTCCGAGGCCCCCGCCCCCAGAAATCCTGAGAACCAGCACCCAAACCTTGTGTCAGACTCCCCCACATCCATAGACCCCCCAGATATGCAGACACAGCATGGGCACCTCCACTATCCCTTACCAAGAACCCCCGCCGCTTCTCCCCAGCCTTCCCGCCCCCGACCCTCTCCAGCACCTCCCCCGGGAAGACCTGGGCACCCCTCGGCTTCCCCAGCCTCTTCTCTTTCCTCTCCCTGCTCTGCCCTCAGCAGCTCCCTGAAGCCCCCAGACTCTCTGGCTCACCTCCCACAGCAGCCCAGACCCTCCCCGGACTCCCAGACCAGCTGAACTTCCCCCTGGATCCGCCTGGGGCATAGCCAGTGGGAATCTGGCCAAGGGGTGGCCTAGGCTCCAATTTCGCCCTGTGGGGGCTCTGGGTGATTGTCTGTCCCCAAGCACTGGCCAGGAGCACCCTGTTCCCAAATGCCTTCCCCTGACTTCACCCTGGGGTCAGGGAGGAGCCTTGTTCCACCAGAGGGAGGGTGTGGACGTGGGGGTCTTTGTCAGAAGAGCTCTCCTCGTTCAGAACCCTGTTCCCATTGGCCCCGTCCTCCCGTCCTCAAACTCTGGTGGAGTGCAGGATTTCTGAGACCGCAGGCCGTGGGATGCGGGAATGGAAGTAAGCACCCTACCGCTCCCGCCCAGGAAGCGGCCAAGTCCCAGACTGGTGCGGAGGAAGCGGTGGAGAGTCCCAGGTGGGACCCTGCAGCCCCCTGCTCCAGGTCCTTGAAGTGCCAGCATTGCTGGCACGGGAGGGGTTGGTGCTGAGAAGAGGGAGCGTGGAGGACTCAGGGTGGGGCCCCCATGCTGATGCCCATGGACAAGTCCCCCCACCTGCTCTGTGCCTTGAGTGGCTGACTGCTCCCAAATCACTCTGTCATCAGGCACCCTGCCTCTCCCAGCCCCTCCGACACTCCATCCCTGTGTCTTCCCCTACACTCTCCCAGCCCATTCCCTGTGTCACCTCCAGTGGCCCCACCAGCCCTGCCAGGCCAGTACCCTGCCCCCTTACTCCTCAGCAGGCACTGGCCGACCCTGAGGGCAAAGAGCCGGTCACCGTGCAGACCGGGAGCCCTGTCCACCCGCGGCCCCTGCCTTCAGTTTCCGTGTGTGAACCTCAGGGTCACAACTCAGAAGTACAGTGTGGCCCAGGCCTCAGTGGCCCTGGGGGCGCTCCCCTCCCTTCCCCACCCCCGTCCTAACTGGGCACTGCCAGCAAGTGGGCCGGGAGCCAGGATGCTCAGGCCTCTAAGCCTCAGCTGTCACCAGACCCGCCTGTTTGTCACTGGGGCGCTCAGTGCAGCCTGAGAGGCTGGCACGATGCCTCTGTTGGGGGGTGGGGAGTCGAGAAGGGGTCAGGCTCAGGCCCACCCTCTGTCCTGACAGAGGCGGAGGGAAGGGGGACTCATCCCCCCTCTAGCAGAGCGCAGAGGTGCAACAGTCCCCTCTGTCCTTTCTCAAGAAGCCAGTCACAGCCCCTGCGACCCTCACCTCCTACCTGCATTTGGCCTAAGACCCTCTCACACCCCCCGCAGAGAAGCAGTACACTCCAGACCCCTGCTGTCCAGTGGAAATAGAGTGCAAGCCACAAAGAGAGCCTTAAGGTTAAAATAGGCAGGTAAAATTAATTATAATAATACATGCGTGCGTGTTAAGTCCCTTCAATCTTGTCTGACTCTCTGCGACCCCATGAATTGCAGCACTCCAGGCCTCCCTGTCCATCACCAACTCCCGGAGTTTACTCAGACTCACGTCCATCGAGTCGGTGATGCCATCCAGCCATCTCATTCTCTGTCGTCCCCTTCTTCTCCTGCCCCCAGTCCCTCCTGGCATCAGGGTCTTTTCCAATGAGTCAGCTCTTCCCATCTGGTGACCAAAGTACTGGAGTTTCAGCTTTAGCATCATTCCTTCCAAAGAACACCCAGGGCTGATCTCCTTTAGGATGGACTGGTTGAATCTCCTTGCAGTCCAAGGGACTCTCAAGAGTCTTCTCCAACACCACAGTTCAAAAGCATCAATTCTTCGGCGCTCAGCCTTCTTCATAGTCCAACTCTCACATCCATACATGACCACTGGAAAAACCATAGCCTTGACTAGACGGACCTTAGTCGGCAAAGTAATGTCTCTGCTTTTGAATATGCTATCTAGGTTGGTCATCACTTTCCTTCCAAGGAGTAAGCGTGTTTTAATTTCATGGTTGCAATCACCATCTGCAGTGGTTTTGGAGCCCCAAAAAATAAAGTCTGCCACTGTTTCCACTGTTTCCCATCTATTTCCCATGAAGTGATGGGACCGGATGCCATGATCTTTGTCTTCTGAATGTTGAGTTTTAAGCCAACTTTTTCACTCTCCTCTTTCACTCTCATCAAGAGGCTTTTTAGTTCCTCTTCACTCTCTGCCATAAGGGTGGTGTCATCTGCATATCTAAGGTTATTGATATTTCTCCCGGAAATCTTGATTCCAGCTTGTGTTTCTTCCAGCCCAGCGTTTCTCATGATGTACTCTGCATAGAAGTTAAATAAGCAGGGTGACAATATACAGCCTTGTCATACTCCTTTTCCTATTTGGAACCAGTCTATTGTTCCATGTCCAGTTGCAACCCCCAACTGTGACACCTAGAAATGTCTCCAGATAACCCAGCTGTCCCTGGTGGGCCGAGTCGCCTCCAGCTAAGAACCACTGGTCCAGTGGAAGGAAGCCCCTCCCGATACTAAGACTGAGCTGCTGTCAGTCCTGATAGCTGTAATGATAAGAACATCTGTCAACACGGCAGAGGATACGATGCCCAGATAGCACCACCAGCTCAAGGGCCCTGAATCTGAGCAAACTGGGGGAGATAGTGGAGGCCAGAGGAGTCTGGTGTGCTGCAGCCCATGGGGTCGCAAAGAGTCGGACACCACTTAGTGACCAAACAACAACGTGCCAAGTGCGCTACCTCCTTTTTCCCTCCCCGCAGACCTTGGAGACTGTGCTTGGATCATCTCATTTTGTAGGTGAGGAAAGTGAGGCTCGGGGAGGTGAGGCCATTTGCCTGATGTCACACAGGACTCAGGTCTAGCCCTGTCTGGCTCAGAACTCATGCCCTTAATCTCCTCTCTAAGCTCTGTGTCCTCAGCCACTTCAGTTGTGTACGACTCTCTGCAACCCCGTGGGCTGTAGCTCGCCAGGCTCCTCTGTTCATGGAATTCTCCAGGCAAGAATACTGGAGTGGGTAGCCATTCCCTTCTCCAGGGGGTTTTCTGAACCCAGGGATAAAACGCGCATCTCTTGGGTCTCCTGCACTGCAGGCAGATTCTTTATCACTGAGCCTCTGGGGAGGCTCCTCTAACCTCCAGTCCAGAAAGAATTAGATGACTCTCTTAGCCTGTGTCCCTCCCAGCCCCCTCCAGGGCCATGAGACACTGCCCCCGGAGACTTCACCCGCCCCCAGCTGACCTTCCGTTTCCCTCCCCACCCAGACACAAGTCCTGACTCGACCCCCACGTGATGCCCCCGGGTCTCCAGTCTCCAAGGAGACACTGAGGGGCAAGGTGGTGGGCCTTAGGCCCAGTCAGTGAGGGAGTGGTGTCTTGACCCCTCAGTCCTGAATCACAAAGATGAGTGAGCAGACCACGACACCCACCCGCTTCCCCACGGGCTCTGGGTCCCCTCTCCTGAGACGTGCACAGACCTCCTTCACCTCCAGACACAAGGCAGGGGCCTCGCCTGCCCCTTCCTCGGCTGGTCCTGAGGGTCACCCACCCTCTCCCAGCAAAACCGGTCCTTTGGGGATGATGACCTGAGCCAGTGACATTCTGAAGGCTGGCCTGCAGCAAGCTAAACAGATGCACAGAAAGAAGGAAGTAGGAAATGTTTCTGTAGAGATTTACTTCGGGATCCTTGTTAAAGATACTTGCTGTTTCCTCTCCCCTCCCTGCCTCCCACGCAGCGCGCTAATCTGAGGTCTGGCGCGCGGGCCTCCTCTGCGCACGGGCCTCGTCTTCGCGGTTTCCACCAACGGTCCCTTCAACCCACAGCTGCTGCTTCGGTGGGCTGGCCTGAGTCCACATCTGATTCTGACTTCTTGTTGGAGAGAAAGCGCTGAGTGAGTGGCACCCCCATGTTAAATTCATCCTGCCGCTCTCCTCCGCCAGATCCCCTGGGAGCCTGGGGAACGAGCAGCCTTGGGATAAGGCGACAGGGTAGTTGCGCTCTGCCTGACTCGCCCCCTGACCCACAAGCCCTGGGTTCATGCATCTGACCGGGAGGGGAAGAGTTCTTGACTGGGTTGCGAGCTCTCTCCATATCCGTTTCCTGAGGTCTGCAGGAGCTTCAGGGCAGAGATAATGTTATCTATCGGTCACCTCTTGCCTCTGTAGGGCTTTCTCCTGGCTGCATTTGACCTCATGATGAGCCCGTGAGGTTGGAAGTAGAGGTGATCTATGCAGCTTCCTCTGATTCCCCAAGGCAGAGGCTGGCCAGCCATTTCTCCAGGAGGGCCTGGCCCATCACCCTCCGACAGAAGATAGGAACGGGGGTGCCAGGAAGGGGTCCCAGGCATCAGCGCAGTGAGACACCGGGCAAGCAGGGCACAGGCCGTCGCGCACCCTGCCTGGGGGCCCTGCGCGCTCAGTCGCTCAGGTGGGTCCAACTCTGTGTGACCCCACGGACTGCAACCCGCCAGGCCCCTCTGTCCCTGGGGTTCTCCAAGCAGGAATACTGGGGTGGGCTGCCATGCCCTCCTCCAGGGGGTCTTCCCAGAGACAGAACCCGCGTCTCCTGCACTGGCAGGCGGATTCTTTACCGCCGAGCCACCTGGGAAGCCCCCAGCCTTGGAGGAGAGCCTGCCAAATCTGAATTCAACCCCACATCACTCCCTCAACTCAACTCAGATCGCCCTCTCTGACTCTTTGTTGGTGTGAGTGTTTTACAAAGTATCCTTAGGATCCGATCGAAGTGCTAGGGCCTACGGTGCCTGAGCGCCCTGCCACCGGGTGTCAGGCCCCCACCTCCTGCTGACCCACCTGCACCCACTGCAGCCTGGCTGGTTTTGTGGACACTGCTCTTGGCCCCTGACCGCTCCTCCTCCTCCCTGCTTCGGGACCCCTGCAGGTGCTGTGCCCTTTGTCTGGCACGTGGCCCCCAGACCTCTGCAAGCCTGGCAAGTCTCAGCTCCTATCACTGCCTCCAAGCAGCTTTCTGAACTCCTCCCCACCCACCCCGCATTCCACAGTGCCGACCCCAAGCCCCAGGCGCTCCCCACCTCAGGACTGTTGCTTTTCTTTGTACATCTTATTATTCACTTAACATTGCTAGCTAACTTACTCTGTACCAGGCAGCCTTATGGGCACTTCGTATACTCATGACATATGTGTTTAATAATTTGAGTTCAGTTGCTTAGTCGTGTCTGGTTTTTGCAGCCTCATAGACTCTGCCCAGGCAGAAATACTGGAGTGGGGTGCCATTTCCTACTCCAGGGATTTGATAATTTATTTGTGTTTAAACCTCACAGCCGGCTTCCCAGGTAGCTCAGTGGTAAAGAATCCACCTGCCAATGCTGGAGACACAGGTTGGATGCCTGGGTTGGGAAGATTCCCCTGGAGAAGGAAGTGGCAACCCACTCCTGTATTCTTGCCCGGGAGGTCCCATGGACAGAGGAGCCTGGCGGCGACAGTCCCTGGGGTCGCGAAGAGTCGAGATGACTTAGTGACTAAAAGCAACTTCGAAACTGGCAACAGCTTAGTGAGTCGGCACCGTTACGGGGAAGTGCGTGGGGGAGCTGGCGCTTAGTGAGCAGGCGCTGTTATGGGGAAGCGCGTGGGGGAGCTTGCCCACGATGGCGCGGCTGCTAGATGGTGGCGCTTAGTGAGTAGGTCCTGTTACGGGGAAGCGTGTGGGGGAGCTTGCCCACAGTGGCGCGGCTGCTAGATGGTGGTGCTTAGTGAGTAGGTCCTGTTACGGGGAAGCGCGTGGGGAGCTTGCCCACGGTGGCGCAGCCGCTAGATGGTGGTGTTGCGGAGCCACCTTTGGCCGCCCTGCCAAGCCGTCTTCTGGGGCGGGTGTTGTAGGTGTGTCCTCCCCCTGCCCGATGTCTTCCTCGTTCCCGTGAGCCCCCTGCCCTCGGGTCACTGATGTCTCCTTGGTTGGCTGGCTGGATGGATGGATGTGGCCAGGGACTGGATTGTCACCAGGCTCCACCACCAGCCTCAGGGATGGGCACCGCTGGACAGAACGGCGGAAGGCCAAGGGCGTGTGGCCGAGCTTGGCCAGGGCAGCGTTGCCCCTGAGGGAATGACAGAGGTGGAATTCAGGCCAGGCCAGGTGGCCTCATAAATTAGAACAACACCCAGGACCCTCAACTCTTAAAAACAAGGAAAGGCTCTGGTGCCAGGCTAGTCCCCGTGGAGTGGCAGCTCCCTGTGGTCGAGCCCACCGCCCCCTGCACAGCTGGGGTCCCCCAGATCTTCTGTCCCGACCCACAGGGCCTGAGTCGGGTGGGAGCACAGCGGCAAGGGCTCACCCCAGTGCCCACCCCCAGCTGGACAGGCACGTGGTTCAGCTTCGCGGGAGGCCAGTTTTTGGCGGCAGCTCTGTTTTGCCCAGCCATGCCCAGCCCCATGCGCAGGACACTGACGGCTTGTCTTGGTCACTTATCCGAAGACCCAGGATAGGATGCCAGCCTTTGGTGTCCCCTCTCTGGACTGATGCCCACCTGCAAAATAAGTGGGGGCTTCTTGTTTGATCCTTTCCTGACCCAGGCCTGGACTCCCCCTCCTTCACCAGGTGTCCCTACCCAGAGGATCTTTAGGGAGGACTGGAACCCCTGGATCCCTCCCAGGACAGGAGAGCCAGGCTTGGAGCTCAGAGAGCTTCAGTTTCCCCCACATCCTGCCTGTCTCGGTCTATCCATGAGACTCAGAGCAAATGCTTGCCCTCTGTGGGCCTCAGCGTGCACCTCTGTAAATTAGGATGACATTAACACGAGCCTCGTGGGGTCATCAAAAGGATAGACTGAGATTACATGGGCTTAGGACTTGAAACAGTATCCCGCACATAGTCAGTCAGTAGTTTTCGTGAATTAGTATTGGGTTTTGTGCGTGCTGAATCGCTTCAGTCGTGTCCGACTCTTTGTGACCCTGTGGACTGCAGCCCACCAGGCTCCTCTGGCCATGGCATTCTTCAGGCAAGAACACTGGAGGGGGTCGCTGTGTCCTCCTCCAGGGGGTCTTCCCCACCCAGGGACGGAACCTGTATCTCCTGTGTCTGCAGCGTTGGCAGGCAGGTTCTTACCACTGCCGCCGCCTTGGAAGCCCACTGGGTTTATTATAAGATTATTAAGACAGGTAATAATGGACTGTGGCCTCAAACAGTTTAGCATGTTCACAGGAGAGAAATGTTGACGATGCGTTAAGTACTGTTTCAAGCACCAGCACCGGGAGGGGGAGGGGTCCTGGCGGATAAGATCTGGGAAGACTTCCTGGAGAGGGTGGCAACCCAGCTGGAGGGTGGACGGGGGTTCACAGTGTGACCCGGACAGGCCATGGGGGAGCAAGGTGCCTGGCAGGAAGGTAGGGGCACTGGGGGGCAGAAAGGGCATAGTTTCTGTAGCCTGGAGTGTAAGCCTAGAGAGTGGATTCGCTTAAACCTGGGCTTTGAACGCTGGGATCAGGCATTAAACTTTGTTCTGCAGGGAGTCGTTGCAGGTGTCTGGGGAGGGAGTGATCGTGGATTAGATTGTTTCTTCCCTAAGGAGAGGGCCCCTGGCAACTGGAGGCCCCAGTGCCTAGTGAGAGAGGCTGCTGAGCCCACCAGGCACAGAAGAGGGCTGGCTAAGAGCAAGAGGCGCGGTCTGTCTTCACGGAGCCCAGTCCAGACCAGCTGCCCACTGCCGGGCTCCAGCTGCCTCCCCTCCAGAAGGCTCCGGGAGGGGGCTCGCCGTGGGCTGCACACCAGGCTGGCACCCACAGACCCCCTCAGATCCCTGCAAAGACCTGGGGACAGGATGTCACACCCAGGCTGCCAGGAGCTGGGTTCACAGTGGAGTCAGCCCCACTGGTGTTAACGAGGCCCAGGGCAGGTGGACAAGCCAGGAAAGCCAGTTGCCAGTGAGCCGCAGGCACGTCCTGCCCTCAAGTCTGGGGCGGAGGGAGTGTCCCAGCCCTGCGAGGTCAAGCTGGCCCTCCCCACTGACTAAGGGAGGACCGGAGAGGCTGATGGCTCCCTCGAGGTCACACAGCATCTGTGGGGCTGAGCAGATGCTAGGCTGCAGCACCCAGAATCCCCTTGGGCCAGGCACAGTGAGCACGCCTCTCCTACACCTGACACTGCTTTCCAGTCCTGCTCCAAGTTCCTTTGTCTGATGCCTGCTGACTGGCCGTGTCCCTCCATTTCCCCAGCCGACACCCCGCCCCGCGCCACCACCACCGCTCCCGTGGACAGCTGCGGCCACCTTCCCACTGGTCCCCCGCCCACCCCTCTCCTGACTCTGCCTCCCACCCTGCGCCCTAGAGGAGCTGTCTGCAGGCAAGGCGCTCGCGTTTCCCTGCGCAGCGGCCTCGGGGCCTGCAGGGGAGCGGCCAGCCCCTCACCGTGGCCTGGGTCCTCCCCCCACTGCTCTCCCCCGTCGTGCTCACAGACCCCAGCCTCGTTAACCTCCTTCCAGCTTCTCAAACATGCTGGGCTCACGTCCGCCTCCGGCCAGCACCCACGCTGTCCTTGCTGCTTGGAAATCTCTGCTCCTCTTCCTCTCGTCGCTTTGGGCAAATTCAGCGGTTCCCACGCTGGTCCCTGGACCAGCAGCTTCACCTGGGAGTTTGTTAGCAATGTAGTTGCCTCTCACAGTGTATGTGTATCACATCTTCCGTTTATACTCTTTAAATGTATGCAATTCTATCTGTCAGTTCTCCAATAAAGTTGCGGGGAAGAAATGCACGTTCCCAGGCACCTTCCCCAATCTGCTGAGTCAGAAACTCGGGGGGTAGCCTGACAATCTGTATTTTAACAGGCCTTTCATGTGGGGCCAGTGCGATTCAAATGTAAGAACCACTGATCTAACAAACTCTAAGCTATAATTTAGAGTGTAAAATTAAAACTTCAACTCAAATGCCACGTCTTCCAGGAATCCTTTCTCGACCTCCAGACCAGGACCTCGTGGAACCCCATACTTTTCCTTCAGAGCAGCTTTCACAGCTCTCATCATAACTGTGCAATCCGTCAAGAGCCTTTTTCTTTTCCACTAGAGTATTTGCTCCATGGCCCCAGGACCACATTTTCTATTTTGCTCTATCCCAGGACCTAGCACACGCCTGACACATAAAAAGTCCTCAATAAATACTGTCACGTGAATGGCCACATACGCAAGTCCCCTCTTCCAGCCCTTCCTGGGGCGAACAGTCCCTTCCCGTGCACCTGTGCTAAGCTAGGTGCTGAAAGTGAAAGAAAATACACTCTCTGCCTCCAAGAAGGTGAGCTGCCACCAGGGAAAATAAACATGGATGGAGCCAAATCAGTTGAGTTGAGTCATCCAGGAAGGCTGAGTGGCCAGGCGGAGGAGTCGGGGGAGAGGATTACGGGTAGAAGGACCAGTATGAGCAAAGCGCGTAGTGAGATGAGACAGTGCCGGGAGTCGGGGCGGTGGGGACGTTGCAGGCAGTGAGGCGGGGAGTCAGTGTGAGACGCGGTGGCTGAGTACCACTGGATGAGTACCAGGCACTGGAGTTTGAATTTTGCTGTTTGGTGGTCATTGAAGAGCCACTGAGTATTTTCTAGCAGACAAGTAACCTGATTTCTTTCCCTTTTTTTAAATCACTCTGATAATACAATTTGGAAAACCAAGAAGGGTGGGTCCATTCATTCATTTACTCCTGAAATATATACATCGAGCGTGGCCGTAACCTGGGTGCTGGGATATGGTGGGCAGTGCCGACGTGGCCCCCGCCTGTCCTTCTGTCCACGTGGCTTTAGCCTCTTTCCCGTAAGCCAGAGGGCATGGCCACCGCGACCCCTGCTCTGGCCCCTCCATAACCCCCGCGCCCCGCCCTGCAGCCTCCAGGGAGAAGTGACATGCCCACAGCCCCTGGCTCTTGGGTTTCTGCAGGGGATTCTAAGAGGTTCTTCCTGGGGAGGGAGGCAGCCAGCAGGCTCCACAAGGAACAATGGGTGCCTTTGTTGCTTCTGCCAGGGCCACTCCAAGAATAGCTGTTTGCTCAGCTCAGAACAGGGCTGGGACGGGAGGGTGTGGGGCTCTAGAGCTCCAGCGTAGGTGGGGTATTAACCCCCAAGCCTCTGGGGCCTCCTCTAGTTTCTCACCGGCTCAGACGGATGAAGGAGGTGGGGAGCATCACTCAGAGCAACCATCGTCAGAATTGGGCCCTAAAAAATCATCCTGCCCTGTGAGTTTACAGAGCAATTTTTCTATAGAGCTGTATGCAGAAACCCAATATATAGGACAAGATGAAATAATAGTGGCTCAGGTTAAAGGGGGTGGGTGTCTAGCAGAGAGACC
This sequence comes from Budorcas taxicolor, assembly GCF_023091745.1. Lineage (NCBI taxonomy): Eukaryota > Metazoa > Chordata > Mammalia > Artiodactyla > Bovidae > Budorcas > Budorcas taxicolor. The sequence continues at coordinate 179,838,960 of NC_068911.1, forward strand.
CCCGGCTAGTCAGCACCTCCCTCGCCACCCCTTTGTCCAGGCCTGCCCCTCTGCGCTCCCCAGACTCCAGCCACCCTTGTCCTGGTCCCATTCTTTCACGTTACTCTTGATGAAACAGAGAGGACAAGCGCTTCACCCAAGGCCACCCAGCAGGTCTATGGTCAAACCCAGGGCTTGCGCTAGGGTGATATTTGCTAGACCTGAGTGCACAGCTCCCCAGACTCCCATGATTTTTACCAAAAGCATATTCTAACTCTCGTATCACTGACTTAAAATTTATCTTTAAACCATCTCATATTTTTCTTATAACTTTAAGTGGAGATCTTATATCATTACCATAAATGCCAAGCCTTTATCAGTTTCCGTAAAAGATAGCACGTTAAATGAATACCTGTCTTTTAAATTATGCATCCATGTGCCATCTAAAAGTATCTCATGGGTACCCACACCTCCTTTTGGGATTTCCAGCCTGGCACATCTAAAAGGTTCACTGCTCAGAATGTGTGAAAATGCTAGTCACTCAGTCACGTCCAACTTGTTGTGACCCCATGGACTGTAGCCCACCAGGTTCCTCTCTCCATGGAATTTTCCAGGCAAGGATACTGGAGAGGGTTGCCATTTCCTTTGCCAGGGGATCTTCCTGACCCAGGGATCAAACCCAGGTCTCCTGCATTGCAGGCGGATTCTTTACTGTCTGAGTGACCAGGGAACTGTGTCCTGCTCAGCTCCACCCCCTCTGCTGAGTGGGTGTGATGTGCTCAGCCCTGTGCTAGGCTCCGGAGGAGAGCAGACCTTGCCCTCGGGGTTTTACAAACCAGAGGAGACAGACATCCCGTGGCAACGGGAGACGCACCCCGCCCCGAGGAGGGAAAGACAGGCCTGTGGGACAGGAGGGATGGGTGGTCATCCTTCATCTTATGGGTTGACAAGTGGATGCTCAGAAGGTGCAAGGGACACACTCAAGTCCCCCTCAGCACGTCACTGGCAAAAGGGGTTGAACCCAGATTTTTGGCACATATCCCCCCAAGCCAGGGTTTCTGCCTTCTGCCCAGACTCTGTGCCGCAGCAGACCACAGCCAAGTGTCCCCATGATGGGCTGAGTGGTTTGGAAGAAGACAGACAAGAAACAGTGATTCTGGAACTTTTTCTCACTCTCTCCTTTCCCAGCCCTGGGCATGGGGCTGCCCAGCCCTTGGTGCTCTCTCCTGACAGTGCCCGGGATCACAGTAGTCTTCGCCGGTAACTCTCACGGCCTGCGGCCTGGCTCAGCGAGGCCCTGCCTGGTGGTCTCTGCAAACTCCCACTCACGGCCTTGCACCCTGCCCCCGGACCCTAAGCGCCAGAGTGCACTGCTGCACATCTAGACCAGTGGTTCTGGAGCTGTGGTCCGTGGACCAGCAGTGCCAGCAGCTCCTAGAAACATGATGAAATGCAGATTCTCAGGCCCCACTTCAGGCGTCGAAGCCCTGCGATCTCCTGGGCTGCAGCACGATGTACTTCTCTGTCCTTCGCTACCTCCCAGAATTTGCTCAAATTCCACTGAGTCAGTGCTACAATCTACCTATCTCATCCTCTGTCGTCCCCTTCTCCTTCCACCTTCAATCTTTCCCAGCATCAGGGTCTTTTCCAATCAGTCAGCTCTTCGCATCAGGTGGCCAAAGTACTGGAATTTCAGCTTCAGCATCAGTCCCTCCAGTGAATATTCAGGATTGATTTCCTTTAGGATGGACTGGTTTGATCTCCTTGCTGCCCAAGGGACTCTCAAGAGTCTTCTCCAGCAACATAGCTCAAAAGCATCAATCCTTCAGCACTCAGCTTTCTTTATGGTCCAGCTCTCACATCCATACATGACTACTGGAAAAACCATAGCCTTGACTAGACAGACCTTTGTCAGCAAAGTGATATCTCTGGTTTAATATGCTGTCTAGGTTCATCATAGCCTTTCTTCCCAGAAGCAAGCATCTTTGAATTTCATGGCTGCAGTCACCATCTACAGTGATTTGGGGGCCCAGAAAATAAAATCTGTCCTGTCATCCACTTTTTCTTCTTCTATTTGCCATGAAGTGATGGAACCAGGTGCCATGATCTTCATTTTTTGAATGTTGAGTTTTAAGCCAGCCTTTTCACTCTCCTCTTTCACCCTCATCAAGAGGCTCTTTAGTTCCTCTTCACTTTTTGCAGTTAGAGTGGTATCATCTGCATATCTGAGGTTGTTGGTATTTCTCCCTGTAATCTTGATTCCAGCTTGTGCTTCATCCAATCTGGCATTTTGCATGACGTACTCTGCATATAAGTTAAATATGCAGAGTAACAGTGTAGAGGCTTCTTTCCCAATTTTGAACCAATTAGTTGTTCCATGTCCAGTTCTACCTGTTGCTTCTTGACCTGCATACAGGTTTCTCAGGAGACAGATAGGGTGGGCTGGCATTCCCATCTTTTTAAGAATTTCCCACAGTTTACTGTGAGCCAGGCAGGTAAAGGCTTTCATGTAGTCAGTGAGGCAGATGTAGATGTTTTTCTGGAAATTCCTTGCTTTCTCCATGATCCAGTGAATGTTGGCAATTTGATCTCTGGTTCCTCTGCCTCTTTGAAAACCAGAATCGGAAGTGCTGAGAAGGGGCCAGACACCCCATGCTCTGACGAGCCCTCCAGGTAAAGGCTCTGCTGCTGCAGCTGCTGCTCCTGAACGCGGAGGACCGCTGTTCCGAAGCTCTCATTCATCCCTGGCCACTGTCCCAGGCGCACTTCCGTCATGCCAGGTGGACTCTCTGAGAATGGCACCCACAAATCTGTAGCCGTTAAAAAAAAGAAAGCAAAGGTTTAAACAGTACCCGCTGATGATTCTGATGCCCGATCATAGTGGAGAACTCTTTGGGAGCCTGAGAGCACCAGGCCTTCGAGACAGCAGCTGTGCCTCTGAGGCAGACACTTGCACCTCTATCTTCATCCTGAACCCCACGAGAATCCGCTTAAATCCCTCTGAGCCCTCTTGAGCTTTTGGGAACCTTCAGACCGTGGGCTGGAGATTTAGCAAAACCGTCAGCCCTGGGCGCCTTCCTCCTCTGTCTCCCAGTCCTTCCTGTTATCGCCCTGTAGGTCTGAGTCTTAATCTGCTTGAGCTGCTGAAACAAAATACCATGGGCTCAGCGGCTTAAAAACAAACGTTTATCTCTCCCAGGTCCACAAAATGCCATGGGCTCAGTGGCTTAAAAACAAACGTTTCTCTCTCCCAGGCTCCTCGGCTCGAGTCTGAGATCAGAGCACCAGCCTGGCTGTCACCCAGGTCTGCACCGAGGGCCTTCCAGCTGTGGGCTCACGCGGCCCATCCTCGGTGCCCGCAAAGGGAGACCGCACTCTCTCTGCCTCTTCTTACGAGGAGACAAACCCTATCGCTTAGACCTTGCTCTCCTGGCTTCATCTAATGTTCAACAACAATCACATTGGGGGTTAGGGCTTAAGACTCAAATATTTAGTCCACAGCAACCAGCTCAAACCAGTTATTTTCCCACCTTGAAACCTTGATGGCTTCTCAAGAATTCTAAGACTATTTCCCATTCAGTAGAAAACTCCTCCAGAACCCCAAGCAATGACTCTCAAAGAGAATTCCAAGCTGTGAAAGCTGTGGCGAAAAGGAGGCGTCTTTGTGAAGAGCCCACCCCTGCCCGGTAAGCTCCTGGTTCACGGCTCCGTCTGTGTGCACACCCAGCACCTGGAAGCCTGCCTCCTCACTGGCAGCCGAGCTCCCCTGGTCTTCAGCTCAGACACTGAACAGGGCTTGGGAGACGAGAGTTCTAGGCCCAGCAAACTCTGTCTTTGCTGCAAACTCGGTCTTCTGTCTGAGCCTCAGACCTCTACCCTTACAGTAGCAGGTGGCTTCCAAGCTGGTTGCCCATCAGAAATACAAGGAATCTTGTTAAGGATTCAGGTCCCCAGGAGGGATGACTAGGTGGAGCACAGGGGATTTTTAAGGCGGAGAAACTATTTTGTACTACACTATGAACGTGCATACTTGACACTGTGCATTTGACAAAGCTCGTAAGACTGCAACACAGAGTAAACTATGGACTCTAGTTAATAACAGTACATCAACATTGCTTCATTAACTGTAGCAAATGTATCACAGGAATGCAAGATAGTCATAATATGGGGACTACATAGAGGAGAAGGGGCATATGGGAGCTCTCTATATTATGCGGTCAACTGTTCTGTAAACCTGATACTGCTTTAAAAGCAAAGCCTACTATTTTAAAAAATAAAAGCAGGTTCCCCAGGCCCCAACCGGGAACATTCTGAGTCAGTGGGTGCAAGATTAGCCCAGGGAATCTGTATGTTTCTTTTCACTCATTTATCTTTGGCAGTGGCGGGTCCTCGCTGCGGCTTGGGCTCTTCTCTGGCTGCGGCGAGTGGGGCCATGCTCCGCCGAGGCGCGTGGGCTTCTCGCAGTGGTGCTCCTGCCGTGGAGCGCGGGACCTGGGCGCGAGGGCTCGGGAGCTTGGCTCCCGGTTCTGGAGCCTGGGCTCAGCAGCCGCGGTGCACGGCCTTAGTTCCTCCTTGGCACGTGAGGTCTTCCCAGATCAGGGGTCGAGTCCACGTCTCCTGCCCTGGAAGGTGGACTCGTCACCACTAGCACCACCTGGGAAGCCATATACACGTACACTCTTTTTCAGATTCTTTTCCATTCAGTCCAGTCGCTCAGTCGTGTCCGGCTCTGCGACCCCATGAATTGCAGCACGCCAGGCCTCCCTGTCCATCACCAACTCCTGGAGTCTACCCAAACCCAAGTCCATTGAGTTGGTGATGCCATCCAACCATCTCATCCTCTGTCGTCCCCTTCTCCTCCTGCCCTCAATCTTTCCCAGCATCAGGGTCTTTTCCAATGAGTCAGCACTTCGCATCAGGTGGCCAAAATACTGGAGTTTAAGCTTCTGCATCAGTCCCTCCAATGAATATTCAGGACTGATTTCCTTTAGGATGGACTGGTTGGATCTCCTTGCAGTCCGAGGGAGTCTCAAGAGTCTTCTCCAACACCACAGTTCAAAAGCATCAATTCTTCGGCGCTCAGCTTTCTTCACAGTCCAACTCTCACATCCATACATGACCACTGGAAAAACCATAGCCTTGACTAGACGGACCTTTGTTGACAAAATAATGTCTCTGCTTTTCAATATGCTGTCTAGGTTCATAACTTTCCTTCCAAGGAGTAAGCGTCTTTTAATTTCATGGCTGATCACCATCTGCAGTGATTTTGGAGCCCAGAAAAATAAAGTCAGCCACTGTTTCCACTGTTTCCCCATCTATTTCCCATGAAGTGATGGGACCAGATGCCATGATCTTCGTTTTCTGAATGTTGAGCTTTAAGCCAACTTTTTCACTCTCCTCTTTCACTTTCATCAAGAGGCTTGTTAGTTCCTCTTCACTTTCTGCCATAAGGGTGGTGTCATCTGCATATCTGAGGTTATTGATATTTCTCCTGGCCATCTTGATTCCAGCTTGTGTTTCTTCCAGCCCAGTGTTTCTCATGATGTACTCTGCATATAAGTTAAATAACCAGGGTGACAATATACAGCCTTGACGTACTCCTTTTCCTATTTGGAACCAGTCTGTTGTTCCATGTCCAGTTCTAACTGTTGCTTCCTGACCTGCATATAGGTTTCTCAAGAGGCAGGTCAGGTGGTCTGGTATTCCCATCTCTTGCAGAATTTTCCACAGTTTATTGTGATCCACACAGTCAAAGGCTTTGGCATAGTCAATAAAGCAGAAATGGATGTTTTCCTGGAACTCTCTTGCCTTTTCCATGATCCAGCGGGTGTTGGGTTTCCGTTATAGGTTATTATTGTCCCCTGTGCTCTTCAGTAGGTCCTTGTTGCTTATCTGTTTGATGTGTAGTAGTCTGCATCGGTTCATCCCAACCTCCTAATTTATCCCTCCCACACTGAAGGAATCTGTATTTTTAGCCAGTGCCCTCTTCACTGCTGGGTGATCACCGGGCAGCTGAGTCCTCTGGGAGCCCTGCAGCCTTGCCCCCCAGGGGTCTCTTCCTGAAGGCCCTCGTCCCGCCCACCCAGGAGTCCCTGTGACTCGGCCTCCTCTCTCCCTGCAGCGCGGCCCCTGCGGGGGCCCAGACCTTCAGCCTGAAGCACTCAGACCGCGTGCGGGTGGAGGTGGTGCGCGATGGGCAGGCTGAGGAGGTGGCCACCAATGGCAAGCAGCGCTGGCCCCTGTCGCCCAGCACCACGCTGCGGCTCACCATGAGCCAGGCGAGCCCCGAGGCCAGCAGCGACAAGGTACCGTGCACGGGCCTGGGGGCCGGGGGCCAGGCCGGTATCAGGACCGGCCGGATCCGCGTGGGCAGGAAAAGCCAAGCGTGGGCCACCCACGCAGTTTCCATTTTTCCACAACCACATTAAAAGAGTGAAAAGCGAGACCTGCCCGGTGGGCCAGTGGTTAGGACTCCACACGGTCTCTGCAGGCTCATGGGTGCGATCCCTCGTCAGGGAACTGTTAATAAGGTTCCCCTATACTGGGTGGCATGGCCGATAAGTAAGTAAATAAAAGAGCAAAAAGAAATAGATGGACTTAATTTTGATGATATTTTTTACTTAACTCCATATATCCAGATACTGTCATTTCAACGTGATATCAGTGTAAAAAACAAGACCAAGGTTTTTTCCACGCCGAGTCTAAATCTTCGGTGCGTTTCACAGCTGTAGCCCATCTCAGTTCAAACTAACCACTTTTCACGTGCTCCGTAAATCGGCTCATGGCTGCAGCCACAGAAGGGGGAATTCATGGCAGGCTAACGTCTCGGGACTCTTAGCACAGACTCTTAGACTCCTGGACGCGATGGCCACGAACGTCCTTGGTTTCATCGTGTATCAGATGGGATGCCGGGCGCCCAGGCGCAAGAGGTAGAGCCGAGACTAGGCCCTTTCTCCCTGGGCTCTCTTCTTATTAACATGAACGTCACGTGTGTCCTGTGTCAGTGACGGCACTGGGCGTTGTCCAGTGAGGACAGCCTAAGCCCCATCGTTGCCGAGTGGGAGCTAGATACACACCGTGGTAGAAGTGGGGACCGGCAGCAGGACTCACCGGGGGGCAAGTAGCAGATGACACCCTGGATACCCTCTGAGAGAAGGGAGCCCCCTGTCTAGTTGGATACTCTGAGAGAGCCAACCAAGCCAAGAGCACTTCCTGGAGGAGAGGGTTCATCTGGTTAGAGCCGATCGGCTTGACAGACTGTGAGGTGGTCCCTGCAGGTCTTCCTGCCTGTGACCTGTGACTTCTGTTCTCTCCCTCCCCGTGTGCCACCCCCCACCCCCGTCAAGGTCACCGTCAGCTACTATGAGGAGGAGGGGATCACGCCCGTCGACCAGGCTGGGCTCTTCCTCACGGCCATCGGTGAGTCTGCGTGGCTCCGGCCTGGGTGCCTTTGTTCCCCTGGGGCTGGCACTGCTGCTCTTCCCAGGCGCTTGGGCTGTTCTCGGTGCTGCCCGCCTGGCACTCGGAGCTTCCTCTAATAATGCAGGTCTGGGGGGTGCTGCGGGGGGAGGCATGCCTTGGTCCTTCAGCAACTCAGCTGGCTGTCACAGTCCCCGTCGCAGGCTCTGTGGACCGTGGGGAGAAAGAGCTGAGGCTGCTCCTCCCCCATCTGCCCTGCAGCCCAGAGAAGAGCTCGCTTGTAGAAAGGAGAATGGCCTGTCTACAAAGCCTGCACTGTCCTTCCCAGCCCCAGCTACACCCCTGCCTTCCCCAGACCCAGCCCCTCAGAGTGCAAAGATGCAGCCTGGGTCCTTAATCCACCTTGTCCTAGCCCAGACATTGAGGCCCAGAGAGGCTGGGGACCTGGTTCAAAGTCACACAGCAACGCAGTGCCGGTTGGGTCCAGAGCTCAGGCTCATTCCTGTGCGGGTTCTTCCCGTCTGCGCCGCACTGCCCTCCCCCGGCTGCCAGGGCGCGTGGGGTGCGAGGTTCTGGGGCTGCACTCCCTGGGCCTTCTGCAGTGGAGGCACTACTTGCCTTTTCAGTCTAGCTCCTATAATGACCAAGCCAGGGGGACATTTCAGTGAGTCCTTAGTTCAGCACTGACAGAGTGGCGACAGGCCAGGGGAAGGTGAGCTGCCTGTTGCTGAGCCTCAGCCATGTCCTGAGGGCGTTGAAAATAACAGTGAAGTCTATCTGCTGAACAGCTGCTCTGTGTCCAGGACTTTGGCGCCGAGGTGGCGTTTACTGAGCACCGCCGGGCTCCAGCGCGAGGTGGCCTAGCTATCATGAGCTCAGTCTATTCTCACAGCTATTCCAAGAGGGCATGCTATTATAGTCCCCATTTTACAGATGAGAAAACCAAGGTTAGCATGGTCTACGGGACACCCGGCCGTTTCAATTATGCCATATTCTCCTAGGGGAGGGGCTCAGAAATCCCCCCACAAAACAACTAGTTCCCAAGCCAGCCCTTCCTTCTCCAACCCTGCGCTTTTAGCCCCAATCAGGCTCGGGAGCATTGCTCTCCCACTTCTGAGCTGATTCCCAAATGGGCTTGACTGCCGGTCACCTGCCCCTCTTTCCACATTGAGGGAGTGAGTGCCCGGCTGGTCCTCAGGACTACGTGGCAGGGAGTGGGCCTCGGGAGATGAAACCGAAGTTTCCAGCGCTGCAGCTGAGGGCTGGCATGTGAGCCTCACGGGTACACAGTGCCCCAGTGTCTCAGGTGACCGTCCCTACGAAACCCAACCCCACAGAGGCAAGGACACTTGAGGACATTAGCGGGACGGGCAGCGGCCCGAAGCCTGGCAGAGGAGGGAGCTGCCAGGGGGCTGACGATGCCACTGACGAGACTCCCACAAAACACAGTGGCCCTGGACGGGCGGCGCAGTGACGCTGTGAGGAGGCCGGCGCGGGCCCAGGACGGATGGTGTAGTAACACTGTGAGGAGGCCGGCGCAGGCCCAGGACGGGCGGCGCAGTGACACTGTGAGGACGCAGGGTCGGGCCTAGGACGCATGGTGTAGTAACACTGTTAAGAGGCAGAAGCGGACCCAGGGCAGGCGGCACAGTGACACTGTGAGGAGGCCGGCGTGGCTTCCCTGGTCCTTCAGGGACAGAGTCTGTCTGCCGATGCAGTTGACATGGGTTCAGTCCCTGGGTTGTTGGGAAGATCTCCGAGAGGAGGAAATGGCAACCCACTCCAGTATGCTTGCCTGGGAAATCCACGGACAGAGGAGACTGGCAGACTACAGTCCGTGGTGTCACAGAGTCGGACCTGACTCAGCGACTAAACAACAAGAACCACGAGGCAAGCGAGGGTGCCATAGGGCTGAGACTGGGCAGAAGATACCGAGTACGTGATGAATGACTGGGCTCGTCCTTCCGGGGTGCTGACGCTCTCACTGAAGAGATATTTCTTTAACTGCCACAAGTTCCAGATATTTAGGCTCCATGGGTCAGTAATAAAGGCCCCTCCTTTCCCCACCAAATTAGTAAACGGTTTTGAAGCTTGGCCAAAAAGAAAAAAAGACATTAATAAAGCAGTTTACCATCAATTATCACCATCTTGTTAACATGCTAGCACCTAAAAAGTAGGCAAGGCGTAATCTCAAACTACCGCACAATTGCACTCATCTCACACGCTAATAAAGTAATGCTCAAAAGTCTCCAAGCCAGGCTTCAGCAATACGTGAACCGGGAACTTCCAGATGTTCAAGCTTTTTAAAAAAGGCAGAGGAATCAGAGATCAAATTGCCAACATCTGCTGGATCATGGAAAAAGCAAGAGAATTCCAGAAAAACATCTATTTCTGTTTTATTGACTATGCCAAAGCCTTTGTGTGGATCACAATAAACTGTGGAAAATTCTGAAAGAGATGGGAATACCAGACCACCTGACTTGCCTCTTGAGAAATCTGTATGCAGGTCAGGAAGCAACATTTAGAACTGGACATGGAACAACAGACTGGTTCCAAATAGGAAAAGGAGTACGTCAAGGCTGTATATTGTCACCCTGGTTATTTAACTTATATGCAGAGTACATCATGAGAAACACTGGGCTGGAAGAAACACAAGCTGGAATCAAGATGGCCAGGAGAAATATCAATAACCTCAGATATGCAGATGACACCACCCTTATGGCAGAAAGTGAAGAGGAACTAACAAGCCTCTTGATGAAAGTGAAGGAGGACAGTGAAAAAGTTGGCTTAAAGCTCAACATTCAGAAAACAAAGATCATGGCATCTGGTCCCATCACTTCATGGGAAATGGATGGGGAAACAGTAGAAACAGTGTCAGACTTTATTTTTCTGGGCTCCAAAATCACTGCAGATGGTGACTGTGGCCATGAAATTAAAAGATGCTAACTTCTTGGAAGGAAAATTATGACCAACCTAGATAGCATATTGAAAAGCAGAGACATTACTTTGTCAACAAAGGTCCGTCTAGTCAAGGCTATGGTTTTTCCAGTGGTCATGTATGGATGTGAGAGTTGGACTGTGGAGAAGGCTGAGCGCCGAAGAATTGATGCTTTTGAACTGTGGTGCTGGAGAAGACTCTTGAGAGTCCCTCAGACTGCAAGGAGATTCAACCAGTCCATTCTGAAGGAGATCAGCCCTGGGGTTCTTTGGAAGGACTGATGCTAAAGCTGAAACTCCAGTACTTTGGTCACCAGATGGGAAGAGCTGACTCATTGGAAATGACCCTGATGCTGGGAGGGATTGGGGGCAGGAGGAGAAGGGGACGACAGAGGATGAGATGGCTGGATGGCATCACCGACTCGATGGACATGAGTTTGAGTAAACTCCGGAGTTGGTGATGGACAGGGAGGCCTGGCGTGCTACAATTCATGGGGTTGCAAAGAGTTCAGACGCGACTGAACTGAACTGAATCTCAAAACAGAAGACAGTCATTCACATGCAGAAATAAAACTTTATGAAAAACTCACCCCCACTGAACTTATGTTTCACCAGGGAGCCTGGTAAAAACTAGGTTTCCCTTGAGACCCATCCACTGGTCTATCTGACCCATCCAGGTCTTGTCTTCCCTCAGAGATCTGCCCCAGGATCATTTGGGGGTGGTGGCTCAGAGGCAAGAATGCTTTTAATGACCCAGGATGGTGGGACTGTCCCCCAGGGATGTATTAGTGTCCATCTCACCCTACCTCTGTCCTGAGTCCACACTGGGTAGAAAGAACCTTGGCCTCAGAGTGAACAGAAATACAATAGGTCTAAGTTCTGGCTCTCCCCCCTCCAGCCACATTATGACCACCATTCTGCTGAGCCTCAGTTTCCTCTTCTGTAGAATGGGTTTCCAATGTACTCTTGCACAGTGCTTTTAGGGGTTCAGTGGGATGGGGCATCCCCAGGCCTGGCAGGGGCTAGGTGCTCAGGTAATGCTCTTGGCTTTTGTCCCTTCCTCTTGGGGCATGGGGCAGCCCATTTTCTCTCTGCCTGTGTGATGCTGAAGAACCTTATGATGCCTCAGTCTTCCTCCTGGTATTGAGAACAAAATCATGATGCCCTTGGTCAAATCAGGCTGTGGTTCTCGGTCCCAGTCTCGCCAAAAACCTGTGATATGCCGTCTCCCTGTAGACCTCACTTTTTGGGGCGGGGGGGACTGTGCCACTTGGCTTGTGGGGCTTTAGTTCCCCAACCAGGGATCAAACCCAGGCCCTTGGTCATGAAAGCACAGAGTCCTATCACTGGCCCACCAGGGAGTCCCCTGGACCTCACTTTTTCGAGGCTATAAAGGGAGTTTCGAGCTCATTGATCCCGGAGATCCTCCGAGCCCCTGGGTAGGGCTGATTCGCAACGTCCTCGCTGTTAAGGGGATTCGAGGGGAAAATGGCGGAGAGAGGCATAGCTTCACCCTCTTTGCCGAGGTCCTGCCAAGGGAGGAGCACGTGGACATGACCCTGGAGGATTTTTTGCATCAACCTAAGGCCCTCGTTCCTTGCACCCCCTCCCAGACCCAGGATAACCACCCTCGGTGACTGTCGGGGACAGTGCCCTCCCTGCCACACCCCAAGCTGCCCCGTCAGCCAAGAAGGCCTGGCGCCCCGCCACCGTCCAGGGGCTGGTGGCCGCCAAAGCGCTCGTGCGGAAGCTGAGGCTGGTGTCTTGATTCCCCGGGGCAGACTGCCTTGAGCCCAGTCCTGGTGACATTTCCACTTAATCTGCCCCACACCCTGGGTGCCACCTGACACGTTGGGGCTATTCTGGGGAGCTGAGACAGGATTTGGAACCTCCGGGAAGTGTCTGGAGCCCAGAGGCCCTGAAACAGATGCCACCTCCCCCTCCTCAGGAAAGACAGAGCTGCTTCAGGAGGCAGAGCCCTGGGCGGCCCGCAAGCCTGTTCCCATTCCCTCGGGAGCATCCCATTGGAATCCAGTTAAACTGGACCTTGAGGGAAGCTTTGAAAGGGAGAAGTCCTCGAGGAATGGCTTGTAACTTGGGGGAGTTTCCGAGGGAGGGCGGAGGGGTAAGGAGGCCGTTCCCACTGACCATGAAGTTTTGTCAAGAGTCACAAGAGAGAAGGTGTGAAGCACCGTGGGGTGTCAGAAGGTGGATGATAAGGGAGCCGATTATGTGATTTTATGGGAAGTCAGTGAAATTTGTCCCAGTTGAATAAACCGAAGAAAAAATAATAGGCATATTGTTTGGTATTATAGAGCTTGCCTCAGGCGGTGAGGGGACAGGCTAAACAAAGAACCCCTGGGTTTTTTTAGAAGCTGTTTGGTACTCTTTTTTTTTTTTTTTTGGCACTTGTGCAAATATTACATTGATAACAAAAATTAAATGTAAGAAATTCATAATGGGGAGTTCCCTGGCGTTCTGGTGGTTAGGACTTGGCGCACAGCGCAGGTTCTGTCCCTGGTCAGGGAACTTAAGAGCTCGCAAGCCACGTGGTGCAGCCCAGAATAACAAAAAGTCCATAACGGAGCACAGGGAAACGGTCCTGATTTCTCTCCTGTGGCCGCTGCTCTCATGGACCACAGGAGCCGCGGTGCGGTGGCGCCTTGCAGCCTAGAGACCAAAGCCACAGGGTCGCCAGGGTGGGGAGTTGGCCCCTCCTCTGGGAATGACCTCTAGAGAAGGGAGTCCTGGGTCGTGGAAGGCGGGCTTCGGTTTTGGAAACAACCCAGGATGGAGGTCAGCCTGAGACTGTGGAGGAAACAGCCAAGGGCAGGGGTCTGGAGTCTGAGACCCGAGGGCGACCTCTGGCTCTGCAGGGTCTGGGCTCTTCATGGTCACTGCCCTGCTGGGTGCCTCGATTCCTCCTATTTATGGCAGGATGGCTGGGAGGGTGGTGACTGAAGGGAAAACACCCATGGGAGGTGCTCTGTCCACAAAGAACTGTACACCCAGGAGAGAAAAGCAAAGAGTGATTCCTGGAGGGGGCTGGGTCTGCAGCAGGTCCCCTGGGAGAAGCTTCAGGAAGGCTACCTCCCCAAGCAGCAGCATTCCCTGGGAGTGTCCCGCTGGAAAGTCCGTGGCTGTCTGGGAGCCAGTATCAATATTGGTCCTTCTGAGCTTTCCATCTCCAACAGTAGCTGGAGGGGCCGCCTTCTCCGCTTTCTCCCTAGAAGTCTTACCCCGAACCAGCCCCTCAGATCATCAGTGTGCCGACCAGTAACATCTCCGAGTCTGAGTTTGCTTGCTTATAAGGTGGAAACAGTCATATTTATCTCATAGGACTTCCCCTGGTTGCTCAGATGGTAAAGAATCCACCTGTCAATCCAGGTTTGATCTCTGGATCAGGAAGATTCCCTGGAGAAGGGATAGGCTACCCACTCCAGTATTCTTGCCTGGAGAATCCCATGGACAGAGGAGGCTGTGGTGTACAGTCCATGGGGTCGCAGAGTTGGACACGAATGAACTAACCACACACACATGAGACTGGGGGCTCCTTGGGAGCAGGCACTGGGGGCCAACTGCCCACGCTGCTCCCCATGTGTGAGGCCTAGAGCCCAGTCGATTCTCAGTAGTGATTTGGTGTGTGAATGGGATCAATGGGAGTTTATATAATTATTTCCTACAGCACCTAACGCGGGGCTGCAGAAGCGGGGAGACTGCCTCCCTCTCCCAAGGACTCAGTGCCCTTAGAACCCCCTTCCTACCTCCTTCCAGACCTGGAAGAGCCGCATTCAGGGTGAGGAGGGAATCGGGCTGTGGGCAAAGGGAGGCCCTCCGTATAATCCCTGACCGAAGAGATAGGAGGCACGCTGCCCCTCCAGGGAGACAGCTCGGCTGCCAGCGGGACCAACCAGAAACCCGGTTGTTCTCACCCAGCTCCGACCTCCGTCCAAGTCATGCTCAGCCTAAAACCGAGCCCACGGGCTGTCCGCAACCTGGACCCAGCTCGCCTCACTCCGCGTGTCGCTCCCACCACCTTCCCAACAATTCCCCTGCCTCACCCTCTTTGTCTCCAACTCAGGGGGCCATGTTGCCCCCGGGGGACCTTTGGCAATATCTGGAGACCTTTTGGTTGTCTCAGCTGGGGGGATGTTACGGGCTTCCGGGGGGTAGAAGCCAGCGATGTGGCCAACACCCTGCAATGCACAGGGGCAGACCCACAGCAGCAGCAGCAGCAGCAATCTGGCTCAAAGCGCCAGCAGTGCCCACCGTTGCGATTAGGGCAACTCATCTAATGGGAGAGCGCCTCACTTTTCAGGTAGCGTGACCGGGGCTCAGAGAAGCTAAGCTGCCCAGCACCACACAGCTTACAAGGTGGAACCACAGTTCAAGCTCAGTCCTGTCTGATGCTGAACTTTGAGCTCATTTCACTGCCCCACGTAGTCCCCACAGCCTACGAACAGAGAAGGTCCCTCCCCCAGAGGAGACACAGCGAGGACCCCATCCTGGATCCTCTGTCTGGCGGCTTGGCCTCTTGGGCACAGTCAGATCAAGAGGAGCTGACGATCCAGTTTCCCACCCAAAGTAAGACCCTCAGTCCTTAGAGGTGGAGTCTAGACCCCCGGGAGTTCTGGAAGAGAAACCCACAAATGCGCATGTGTACACCCACCAGGACAGGACAGGAAGGCAGGTAGGGAGTCCCGTGAAAGTTTCCAACATCTGAGCTTTGATTCACACCAAACGCGGTGTATGCTTCAGATCTCCTCGTGTGACCCTGTGACCTTGTGCCCCGGGCACACGCCTTGACCTCTCTGAACTCCAAGATCTGGTGCGGCTCATCCCACCCCCCACCCAGAGCTGTAGAGGAGCAGCAAGGGGGCGGGAGACCCCAGACCCACCTGACAGCCCCTTCCTGAGTTTCGCAGTCTGCACGGTGTCCGCTTGTGACTCCATCCAGCAGTGCAGTGTTGAGGCAGGGGGTTGGCTAAGGTGACCTCAGCACAGCTCTTCCCTCGGGTGAGCTGCACCCTAACCCCATAGGTCCCCCTCCTGCCCCCACCCCACCCTCTCTGGCCAGCCCAGCAGCTCACCCACGTGTCTGTCCCCAGAGATCTCCCTGGATGTGGACGCAGACCGTGACGGCGTGGTGGAGAAGAACAACCCAAGAAAGGTACCTCACCCGCAGGGCAGGCGGCCCTGAATGGGGGGCTTCCGGGGCCAGAGCCCCAGGCTGGGGCCTGCAGGCAGCCACGGTCCTCCCAGCAAACTCCAACAACTCGCACTTTACAGATGAGAAGACAAGTTCCCAGACACACACACCATTGACAGAGCCCAGCCGGGAGCAAGCTCCTTAGAGGAACAGCCACGGAGCTGGTCCCCAAGTCTCAGTGGCCCGTCCAGAGGGTGGGGACACCCAGTTCATGCAGCTGGTGTGAAGGAGGAATGTTCTGCCACAGAGCAAGTGCCGCCAAAGCATTTGCTCTTGTTGTTTGGCCTTTTGGGGGTCTTTTTGGCCATCAGGAGCAGAAGATTCCAGTAATCATTCCCAATTCCAGGCGCGTCCTCGCTAATGATGCACGCACACCCTCTTCCCGGTTTTGTGTATCACTTATTTGTCCATTCGGGCTTCCCTGTGGCTCAGACGGTAAAGAATCCGCCTGCCGTACGGGAGACCTGGGTTCGATCCCTGGGTTGGGAAGATCCCCTGGAGGAGAGCATGCAACCCACTCCAGTATTCTTGCCTGGAGAATCCCACGGACAGAGGAGCCTGGCGGGCTCCAGTCAAGGGATCACAAAGAGTCGGACACGACTGAGCACATTCGTCCACTCATCATTTCCTCTCCTCGATCCTACATTCCTCGCCCCCATTCTGCTCCCCTGCAAAGGACCGCTCGAATGGTTTTAATGTGTCACTTTCCGTTCTTGTGATTCTTGCGAAACACGCGGTGTGGTTAGGGTGTGTGTATTTTTAACTTGTGCAGACGGCACTGTGTTCTCCACGTCGTTGTCCTCGCCCCCGTTTTGCTTTGTTTTTAATCTATGTTTAATTGAAGGATAATGGCTTTACAGTAAGGTGTTGGCTTCTGCCATACATCAGCACGAGTCAGCCACAGGTATAGATATATCCCCTCCCTCTTGAACCTCCCTCCCACCTCCCACCCCATCCCACCTCTCTAGCCCTGGTGTGAGTTCCCTGAGTCATACAGCAAAGCCCCACTGGCTGTCTAGTTTATACATGGTAGTGTGACTCTCAACCCCATTTTAAAGTTCTGCTGGTCTCGCTCCGTGCACATCCTGGCTTCTATTTTCTATTTTCTGCTCTTCTAGCGCACTTAGATGTTTGCCATGGGCATACACTACTGTTATAATAACAACCTGTATGCTGGTTTAAATTATATGGAGATGAATACTTTAAAAAGTAAGTAAATACAGCCCAGTGAGAAGCCTGGGGCCTGGCAGCCAGCTCCAAACTCTCCACACGCCTCTGGGGGTTCCTCAGTGCTGTAGGGGAGCCCGCTCCCCAAGGTTCCTGCTTGGGAGGGGCGTCCGCCCAGCCCTGCCTTCCTGAGGCCGAGTCAGCCCCACAGATCTGTGCTCAGTGTCTGCAGCCACACGACGGCAGGCCCCAGGGCAGCCCCTGAGGCGTCCTGCTTCCCCGAGGAGCTGGGGGCTCACCCAGCCCCTGTGGGCCTGGACTTGCCCTGACTTCCTTCATCTGGGCCAGAGCAGTTTAACGTGTTCTTCATTCATCTCATAAATATTTTTTACCTTTATTGAAGTATGGTTGATTTACAGTATTGTGTTAATTTCTGCTATACAGCAAAGTAACTCAGATCTACCTACATATTCTTTTTCATGTTCTTTTCCATTACAGCTTATCACAGGATATAAACACAGCTCCCTGTGCTAAACAGTAGGCCCTTGTTGTTTAGCCGTCCTGTATATACCTGTTTACGTTTGCAAATCCCAGACTCCCGGTCCTTCCCTCCCCACCACCTGGGCAACCACAAGTCGCTCTCTGTATCTGGGAGTCTGTTCTTGTTTTGCAGATGTGTTCATTTGTGTCGTAGTTTAGATTCCACATGTAAATGGTGTCACTGGCATTTGTCTTTCTGTTTCTGACTTACTTCCCTTCGTATGACACTTTCTAAGTCATCCATGTTACTGCCATTCTTTTTGGTGGCTGAGTCATATTCCGTCGCGCGCACGCTCCGCTCCCGTATTCCGTCGCGCGCACGCACCACACCCATATTCCGTCGCGCGCACGCTCCGCTCCCGTATTCCGTCGCGCGCACGCTCCGCGCCCGTATTCCGTCGCGCGCACGCACCACGCCCGTATTCCGTCGCGCGCACGCTCCGCGCCCGTATTCCGTCGCGCGCACGCACCACGCCCATATTCCGTCGCGCGCACGCTCCACGCCCGTATTCCGTCGCGCGCACACACCGCACCTATATTCCGTCGCGCGCACGCTCCACGCCCGTATTCCGTCGCGCGCACACACCGCACCTATATTCCGTCGCGCGCACGCTCCGCTCCCGTATTCCGTCGCGCGCACGCTCCGCGCCCGTATTCCGTCGCGCGCACACACCGCACCTATATTCCGTCGCGCGCACGCTCCGCTCCCGTATTCCGTCGCGCGCACGCTCCGCGCCCGTATTCCGTCGCGCGCACACACCGCACCTATATTCCGTCGCGCGCACGCTCCGCTCCCGTATTCCGTCGCACGCACGCACCACACCCATATTCCGTCGCGCGCACGCTCCGCTCCCGTATTCCGTCGCACGCACGCACCACACCCATATTCCGTCGCACGCACGCTCCACCCCCATATTCCGTCGCGCGCACGCTCCACGCCCGTATTCCGTCGCGCGCACGCTCCACCCCCGTATTCCGTCGCGCGCACGCTCCGCTCCCGTATTCTGTCGCGCGCACGCTCCGCACCCGTATTCCGTCGCGCGCACGCTCCGCGCCCGTATTCCGTCGCGCGCACGCTCCACCCCCGTTTTCCGTCGCGCGCACGCTCCGCTCCCGTATTCTGTCGCGCGCACGCTCCGCACCCGTATTCCGTCGCGCGCACGCTCCGCGCCCGTATTCCGTCGCGCGCACGCTCCACCCCCGTTTTCCGTCGCGCGCACGCTCCGCACCCGTATTCCGACGCGCTCACGCTCCGCTCCCGTATTCTGTCGCGCGCACGCTCCGCGCCCTCTCCGTTCGTCGTTGATGGACACGGAGGTTGTTTCCGTGTCTTGGCGACTGTGACTAGTGCTGCTGTGAACATGGTGGAGCGTATATCTTTTCATATTATGGTTTTGTCTGGGAATGTCTCCAAGTACGGGATTGCTGGATCATGCGGCAACTCTATTTCTAGTTATTTGAGGAACCTCCGCCCTTTTCTCCAAAAGTTTACATTCCCACCAACAGTTCCCTTTCATCCACACCCTCTCCTGCATTTATTATTTGCAGACTTTTTAATGATGGCCGTTCTAACCAGTGTGAGGCACCTCGTTGTTGTTTTGGTTCGTCCCATAAATACTTTTTCAGCATCTCTCATGTTTCAGGACTGGGTCAGGCCTGGGGGAGGCCGGAGCAGGAGAGACAGCAGCCCCTGCCGTCGGGCGCCTGCAGTCCAGGGGCGATGGGGGGCACGGTGAAGGAAGGGTGACTCTGGCGGCGGTTTCAGCACAGTTGCCCTGAGTCCGCCCCAGAAGGAATGCTTACAGTGTCGTAAGTGTGAACCCAGGGAAAGCTGCCTTGGTCTGGAATATCAGAGAGGCTTCCAGGAGGAAGGAGGGGTTATGCTCTGGGACCGGAAGGAGCGGTCGGCTTGGCCAGGTGAAGCGAGACAGGGCCGCTTTCCAGGCAGAGGGGGCAGCGCGCGAAGGCCCGAGCTTGGAGTCTTCTGGGAGCCGGGAGGCGGCCGGCGAGGGGGAGGCAGACGGAAAGGGAGGCCGAGGTGGGCAGGTCTCACGGGGCCCCTCAGCCCGCGGTGAGGGCCAGGAGCTTCATCCCGAGTCCACAGGGGGCCCCTGACAAGGCGTGAAGCAGGGAAGCAACGCGATCCGGTTGGAGTTTGTCCTAATACCGCTCTGGCTGCAGTCTTGAAAAGGGATCACCTTACAGGTCCCTGTTGGAGCACTCAGAGCAAGTTTGAAAATGGCCGGGTACCCATTCACCCAAGAGCCCTGAGCCCCGCTCGGTGCCTCTTTTTCCCTCCAGTGCTGTTGAGGTATAATTGACGTATATCAGCGTGTATGTTTAAGGTATGCAGCAGAATGGCTTTAGTTATTTGTTTAGGCTGCGTCGAGTCTTAGTGGCAGCACTCGGGATCTCCGTGACACCATGTGGGATCTTTCGTTACAGCGCGTGGACTCTCCAGCTGCGGTGCGCGGGCTCAGTAGTTGCGGCGCGTGCCTTCAGTTGCTCTGTGACACACAGCCTAGTGATTGGACTCACATACATCATGAAAGGGTCACCGCACTCAGTTCAGTGTAAATCCATCCTCTCATGTAGATACAGAATTGCTGTTGCTCCGTCACTCAGCCCTGCCCGACTCTTTGCGACCCCATGCACTGCAGCACGCCAGGCCTCCCTGTCCTTCACCAACACCTGGAGTTTCCTCAAACGCATGTCCATTGTGTGGATGATGCCATCCAACCAGCTCATCCTCTGTCGCCCCCTTCTCCTCCTGCCCTCAGTCTTTGGAAATAGAAAACAAGAAAGTTTTCCTTCTGAGGAAAACACTTAAGATTTACTCTCTTCACAGCTTTCATTTATAATATATAGCAGTATTTGTCTCTGACTTATTTCACTTAGGTTCAGCCACGTTGTTGCAAATGGCAAGACTTCTTTTTTTTTGTAGCTGAGTACTATTCCACTGAGTGTGTACCGCGTCGTCGTCATCCGTTCATTATTGATGGGCACTTAAATTCCTTCCATATCTGGGCTGTGGCAGATAACAGTGCAAACACAGGAACACATGTATCTCTTCTAATTTGTGTTTTTATTTTCTTCTGATAAAGACCCAAGAGTGGAATTTCTGGATCGTGTGGAAGCTCTCTTTCTAATTCTTTGGAGGAGTCGCCATACTTTCTCCTGTAGTAGCTGCACCAATTTGTGTTCCTGCCAACGGTGCACGGGGAATGGTGCACAGTCCCCTTTATCCCACAGCCTCGCCAGGGCTATTGTTCGTTGTCTTTTTTTGCGACGGCCGTTCCGACAGGCGTGAGGCACTCCATTGTGGCTTTGATTTGCAGTTCCCGGATGACTAGAGACGCTGAGCATCTTTTTGCGTGTCCGTCCCCCTTTGTACGTCTTCTTTGGGGAGAATGTCTACTCACCTCCGCTGTCCATTTTTAAGATCAGGTTGTTTTTGGACCTTGAGTGGTATGAGTAGTGTATGTTGGGTATTAACCCCTGATCGGACATATCTGTTGCAAATACCTTTTCGAATTCAGCAAGCAGCTCTCTTATTTTGCTGACAGTTTCCTTTGTTGAGCACAAGCTTTTTAGTTTGATGTGACCCTGTTTGTTTGTTTCTGCTTGTGTTGCACTTGCCCGAGGCGATAGATCCAAAAACACTGTTACTAAGACTGATGTCAAAGAGCACACTGCTTGTGTTTTCTTCTAGAAGTTTAAGTCTTTATTCTACATTTATTGCTGTGTGTGGTATTTGTAAGAAGGAAGCCCAGTTTGATTCTTTTGCACGTAGCTGTCCAGGTTTGCCCGACACGATCTGTTGAAGAAGCTGTCACTTCCCCTGTGCAGTCTTGCCTCCCTTGTGGACGGGTGGCCCGTGTAAGTGTGATCTCATTTCCGGGTTGAGGAGGCTGTCATTTCCCCTGTGCAGTCTTGCCTCCCTTGTTGTGGACGGGTGGCCCGTGTAAGTGTGACCTCATTTCCGGGTTGAGGAAACTGTCATTTCCCCTGTGCAGTCTTGCCTCCCTTGCTGTGGACGGGTGGCCCGTGTAAGTGTGACCCCATTTCCGGGTTGAAGAAGCTGTCACTTCCCCTGTGCAGTCTTGCCTCCCTTGCTGTGGACGGGTGGCCCGTGTAAGTGTGACCTCATTTCCGGGTTGAGGAGGCTGTCATTTCCCCTGTGCAGTCTTGCCTCCCTTGTTGTGGACGGGTGGCCCGTGTAAGTGTGACCTCATTTCCGGGTTGAGGAAGCTGTCATTTCCCCTGTGCAGTCTTGCCTCCCTTGCTGTGGACGGGTGGCCCGTGTAAGTGTGACCTCATTTCCGGCTCTCTGCTCTGCTCCGGTCGTCTGTGTGTCTGTCTTTGTGCGCTCGCTGTGCTGGTTTGATTACTGGAGCTTCGTGGTGTGGTCTGCAGTCAGGCCTTGTGTTGCCGTCCCTCTACCTGAGAGCCTGTCATAAAATGTCTGCCTGTCCATTTCTCTGGACCCTGTGTCCCCCACCCAACTCCAGGCACACCAGATGGGAGGCTCATACTGCCGAGTCAGCCTTCTGTGTCTGTCTCTCTGCCGCTGTCCGTCCCCACCCTGGACCTGCCTTTGGTGCTAACCCCGGCTCTCTCCAGGCATCAGATGTAGGACTCATGTTTGCCAGGTCATAGCTGCCCCCGTGGCTGCTCTTGAATCTCACCCTGGGCAGTCTCCCCAGTGTCCTGCGGGGTCTGCACTGAGGTTGGGAACATCTGCAGATGTAGAGACCACAGCGTTGCCCTCTCTCCTCGCCGACGCAGGCATCCTGGACCTGGGGCCCTGAGGGCCAGGGCGCCATCCTGCTGGTAAACTGTGACCGAGACACACCCTGGTTGCCCCAGGAGGACTGCAGTGATGAGAAGGTCTACAGCAAAGAAGGTGTGTGGGGTCTGCACTCGGGGCTGCGAGGAGGGGCAGGGAGGGGCAGTGGGGACATTCACGCCAAGTCTTGGGCAAAGCGGGAGGCCAGTGTGACCTTGGCTCTCCTGAGGATTGGACTCAGGTATCCACTCTTGCTAAGAACAGCTGGCGAAACTATCATTACTGTTTGGTTGGATTGGAACCACACTTTTTACGAAGCTGCACATATGTTAAAAAACGGAGCAGAAGGATGTTCCAAAAGTGTTACGGGAGGTCCTCGGTGGTATTGGAGATAGCAACTACTTTTTACGCTTTACTATAGTCTCCATAATACATACGTTTGGGGTTTGCTTTCTCCTACTTATGAAAGTAACAGGCCAACATTCCAGCCAAACTCCATAATACATACGTTTGGGGTTTGCTTTCTCCTACTTATGAAAGTAACAGGCCAACATTCCAGCCAAACTCCATAATACATACGTTTGGGGTTTGCTTTCTCCTACTTATGAAAGTAACAGGCCAACATTCCAGCCACAGTTCTTTGTTTTTCTTTTTGAATTGAGATATGGTTGACATAGGCAGTATGTAAGTTTAAGGCACACAGCATAGTGATTTGATTCCCATACATCATGAAGTGAGTATCACAAAAAGTCCAGTAAACATCCATCATCTCATATAGGTACACAATTAAAGAAATAGAAAAAAAATTCTTGAGAGGAGCCCTCTTAGGATTGACTCTCTTACCGACCTTCATGTGAGACACGCAGCAGTGTCTGTGAGATGAGCCGTGTTGCTCCCTCCCGAGTGCCGTCATCCGGTCCCCTGCGCCCCAGAGCGGTCCTCTCAGTCCCAACCGCCTCTCGCCTCCGCCCCCAGACCTGAAGGACATGTCCCAGATGATCCTGCGGACCAGAGGCCCCGAGCACCTCCCCGCCGGCTACGAGACCGTCCTCTACATCTCCATGTCGGACTCGGACAAAGTGGGCGTGTTCTGCGTGGAGAGTGAGTGTCCCCAGCCCGCCCTCCAGCCGCTGCTGCCCCTCGGGGAGCAGGCTTCACCCTCTAAGGCTCCCCAGGGCCCCCTTAGTCGTCACGGGGGCGGGTGGCTTGAGCGGTCCAGGACTGGCCTCTTGGTAATGGGTCAACCATCATCCAGGGTCACCGCGGCCCTGTGAAGTCAGGGCCCCAAGGGCGCGACCTCTCTGCCCTCAAGGAGTCAGCGGTGACAGTCACAGGGCTGGAGGCGCCCAGCATGAGCCTGGGCAGGAAGGGCTTTGTGAGTCATCCTTCACAGACTCACGTCACCTTCGTGACACCTGAGGCAGGGACCCACCCTCTCCCCGGCCAGGTGTTTCTCGGACTTTCTGAAAATGAAAAACTGCCCCTTTTTTTTTGGCGAGCCAGGTCTTCATTGCAGCATGGGGGATCGTTAGTTGCGGCACGTGGGCTCGTGGGCTCACGTGGGCTCATGTGGCCTCTGGTTCCCTGACCAGGGATCAATCCCGGGCCCCTGCAGTGGGAGCGTGGAGTCTCAGCCACTGGACCCGCCGCCCTGACTTTGAAAGAGCCCCTGATGATGCTGTGCGCACCCTCAAGGAGTAGACCCCTGCTCCTCTTGCCAAGGACAGGGCGTCCAGGCCCCCCTGTGCGGGAAACATGCTTCTGCGAGAGGCTAGTGCCCGCAGCTGCCCGCTCTGTCTCATGCCTTCTGTGGTTGGCTGTTGAGCCCCTCCGTGGGATCCCTGGGTCAGCACCCTGGCCTCAGGGAGGGGACAGTCTGTGAGGGAGATGTCACAGGGAGCTTGACGAGGCAAGGACACAGAGCAAGTAGTAGGGGACAGCAGGTAGAGGCGGGAGCCACCGGCCCTGAGGGTCGGGGGGCGTCTCCAAGCGGGCGACGTCTTAGTCGAGACCCAAACCAGCCATGAGAAGTGCTGAGTGCTCAGTCGTGTCCAGCTCTCTGCAACCCCGTGGACTGCAGCCCACCAGGCTCCTCCGTCCATGGGGATTTCCCAGGCAACAATACTGGAGAGGTTTACCATGCCCTCCTCCAGGGGATCTTCCCACCCCAGGGAGTGAGCCCAGGTCTCCCGACAGTGAGAAAGCATCAGCCATCCCTGAGCCGAGGGAGGAGTGTTACAAGCAGCGGGAACTGGTCTGGAGCGCTGGGGAGCAGACAGCAGGCCGCAGCAAGGGTTGTGCTGGAGTCAAGGTCAGCGGACTGGGCAGGGGCCAGGGCAGAGAGAGGGCTTGGATTGACTCTAAGTGCAGCCGAAAGCCATTAGAGGCTTTTAAGCAAGCTACTGTCAGGCTCTGATTTATGTGTTAAAAAGCTCTCTCAGCAAAATAGTCCGTGATTTGCCATGGTGTGGGGTGGAGCTGCCCTTCGTGCCTGTCTCTCCTGGAGCCTGGGGTCTCCTAGCTCTGGAACCCACCTCACGGAACAGGCCCACTCAGAACCGGGGCAGGTCCCGGTGACCCTGAGCCCTCACCTCTGGGAGGGGTTCCACCAGGACCGCAGTGGACAGCTGCCACCTGAAGCCCGTTCTCCTGCTGATCCGCCCCGGGATCGGGCAGTGACCGCTGCGGGCTGGAAGGTCCCCAGTCAGGCCGGCTCCACTGCCCCAGGGGGCCCGAGCCGTTGCTATTTTCCCCATCCAGGCCGGGGTTACCACAGTGGGTGGGGCTGCTGGCCGGGCAGGAGGGGTACGGGCAGCCCCTGAGGTCACATTGTGACACTCAGCCTGCTCCTACCGGTGGCCCCCGGCCTTGACCTGGAGGCCTTTCTGAGGGTGGCGGTAGGCTGAGGTCTGGCTCGTGATTACGTCCGTCCCCTGCCCAGCCTTCCGAGCTGGGCCCCGAGCAGACAGGAGCCACCACTGGGAGCGCTTTGCTGCACCACCATCCCCAGGCTGTGTTATCAGGTTGCCATCCTGCAGAGGGGCACGGCCTCACTGACGCAGCGATGAGCCCAGGAGAGTCCGTCTCCCCCAGAACCGAAGCCCCAGGTGAACACTCGGCACCGAGGAGCAGGCTGAGAGGGATTCATTGGTGGCACGGTTTCCTTTTCTTCCTTTTGTGCGACACCTTGAGATCTCTGTCAAACACCAAGTGCACTGTGGATGAGGCTGTGCGGTGTTACACGAATGTCACGTGTCACTCATGTACCCAACGGCCAGGGGCCAGGCTGGGGGCTCAGAGACCCTGAGAGGCCGTTCTGGAGCCCAGGGGGTTCAGATCCCAGGTGTGGGCAAGTCTCCTCAGCAGGCCAGGCCTTGGGTACCTCGTGTGGGATGTCACTCGTGGCTAAGGAGAGGCCTGACTGTCCCCTTGGCAACAGAGATCAAATAAGAAGCATGTCAGCACTCAGCAGCCGGTCCGTGGAACGCTCTCCGTGGATGACAACTGCTTCTTTCAGGGGGCTGTTATTGTGATCGTTAATTATAGTCATTGACGTGGACAGGCGTCCCCAGTGCTGTTAGGAAGACCCAGGAATGTGTACCCCAGCCTCAGATTCTGCCCTTGGATCTCAGAGGTCAGCACCTCACCTTTCTCTACAGGGCTACAGTGACCAGCTTGTCCCAGTTTGCCCAGGACTTTCCTGGTTTTTGCACTAAAAATCCCTCATTCTGAAAAGCCCCTCAATCTCGGGCAAACCAGGACAGTTGATCACACTATCAGAGTCTCCTTGGAGGTGGAATGACTCCACACTGACTGAAAGGGTGATGCCACGTGCCAGCCCCTCCTGGGGCTAAGGAGAGGTCAGGGTGGCTGGCGGGGCCAGCCCGAGGCGCGTGGGCCGCGCCATAGAGGGGCATTGTTGGTTCCTGCAGGGGGAGCTGGCCACGCGGAGGCAGGCCTGCGTCCAGCTGGGGATGGGAGACGGGGGAAGGAGGCTCCGGGGACAGTGGCTGATTGTTCCCACCGAGCGATCGATCTGCCCCGAGCTGGCCTGAGATACTGTGGGCCACAGACAGGAAAGACCACACTCAGGTGGGCCAAAACGCGTCCGTGTACCCCACCCGGCTCCCCTGCCAGAGCCCCACCCTCCCAGGCCCCGGGGGAGCTCACACGCAGCCCTGAGCCATGGGAAATTTCCGGAGCTTTCTGGAAAGACAAGTCAGCTTCGTGGCCTGAGACCGTTTTCCCAGCATCAGTTCAAGTACAGCCTGGGACTCGTGGTCATGGGAGGCCCTGGGTCCCTGGGGGAGAGTTTTTTTAATGAGGCAGAGCCCTCTGGACCTCCTCAGTGGTTGGGACACAGGGTGCGTGTCTTTTCCGCGTGAGAAGGATGCTGCCTTTCACACTGACCTGTGACAAACCCCTTGGGACACGCAGTCTTGGTCTGCCTTCCTCATTTCTTGGGCCCACCCACAGAAAGGGAGGTGAGGTGTTTTTTCTTTGCCTTCTATTCCTAAACCATTCAACGAGAAGGTCGTGAGTTTTTCACAATAGGGTCTGCCGATACATTCACAGGTTCTCATAACAGTAATACCAGAGGGTCCCAGCTGTGTTACCGGTCATTACCCTTGGTTACCAAGCTTACCTCAGTTCCTGATTTTATCTTGCAAGCACCTTATAGCATAAGTGTTATTGCCTCCCATTTAACAGATGAATAAACTGAGACTCAGGAAGGTTAAGTGAATTCCCTGGGGTTTTGCAGCTTGAAAGCCAGAGAGGTGGTTGAACCCGCATCTCTGACTCTGGAAGTCGCAACCACTAAAGCAGCCTGCCCTCAGAGAGCTGTGTTTATAACCAAGACCTGACCGAGCGCCGTGTCTTGTGTGAGGCGCCATCCTGAGCTCGAGCTTCGCTGGCTCCCCGGTTCACTTTGTGACTTTCGATCGAGCACCCAGTCCATGCTGTTCTAGTTACACGTTGCAGCCCTCGGGCGCCTGCTTATTAACCGTTCCCTTTGTTGTTGACAACAGTCCTAAGCTGAGCCTGACTCTGCCCTTCCAGCTCTGCAGGGCATAAAGAAGCTTCTCCTGGGACTGCATAGGGTCCTACCTCCGCGCGTTTGGCAATGCAAGTATCGCGTCTCCTCGCTGCCCACCTCTGCCACCCCCAAGGGCATCTCAAAGGCTGCCTTTCTCCGCTCAGACGCCTCCCACCCTACTCCCTTCCTCTGCCTCCCAGTAACCCTCCAGCTCACTCACCGCAGAGCTCTTCTGTGATGCTTCCCTCATCTGTGCGATCTTATCATCAGCTGCACCTTGCGAGGGGCCACTTCTTGACCCTCTCTGTCTCCCCCAGAGGTCCTTGCCCATGTCAGAGAGCAGTAACTCTGTATATGTGCTCTGAATTGGCCTGAAAGTGCTCCCATACGGAGTGACATGGGAGCATGGTGCATTCGGCAGATTTTATCAAACACAACCTGCGCTGGGCCCGGCCGGGCCTGTCTCAGCCATCATGCAAGTGACAGGCTCTGGGGGCCAACAGATGAACACTGAGGTCATGCCCGTTTAACGGCTGGGACGAGGGAGGACGGGGGTGCAGACGCTGCAGACAGATGCCTGGCTTGGTCTCTGGGGATCTGGGCGCAGTGCAGAAGCCTGAAGGAGGGAGACAAGCCTTCTGAGCAGAGGGAACACTGCTGCGAGGAGCCAGGAGGTCTCAGTGGGCTAGGAGTGCGGGGAAACTGGCCTTTCCTCCCAGCCGCAAACGTGTGCAACCAGGAAAGAAAAATGCACAGCGAGAGACCCACATGCTGATACGGCTTCCACTGTACGGAGGGGAACTGAGGGCATAAGTGGGTGTTTTCTTTATATAAAGGGGAGGAGAGGTTGGGGTTCAGAATTAGGGATTTGAGTCCCAGCTCAGCTACGTACTGGCTATATGACACCAGACAAGCCATTGTCCCTTCTGGGACTCAGTCTCCTCCTCTGTAAAATGGGAACAGTAACTCCCTTCTTCGCCATCACTGGCTCAGCTTCTCTCATCTGTCTCCTTCCTGGGGAGAGCTCACTCACTTTATAGCTGAGGCAGCGGGAAGCCAGGGAGGGCGTCTGGCCCGGGGCCACAGGGCTAGGGCCCAGCAGGGCTGGGACGGTGACCAGGCCGCGGCCCTTCCGGCAGCGTTTGCCGCTTGTGCTATCCCTGTGTCCAGAGGACAAGGGCTCTGCTGTCGCGCCCCCATCGGCGAGCCCGCCCCACGGTCGGCTGGGGGAGCGGGGCCTGACTAGGGTCCTTCTTCCTCCAGACCCCTTTTTCGGCCAGCGTTACGTCCACATCCTGGGCCGGCGGAAGCTCTTCCACGTGGTCAAGTACACAGGCGGCTCCGCGGAGCTGCTGTTCTTCGTGGAAGGCCTGCGTTTTCCCGACGAGGGCTTCTCGGGCCTGGTCTCCATCCATGTCAGCCTGCTGGAGTACATGGCCGAGGTGGGGGCCTCCGCCGGGAGGGGCTCCGGGGGCCGGAGGGGCTCCCCTTGGAGGAAGTCCAGGTTTGGAGACCTAAGTGCTCCCACCACCCGCACGCATCCGCCAGGGCCTCCGAGCCCCACCCTGGGGGTCCTCCTCACTGTACCTCTTCCCCAGGATGCCCTTCGGGTGTTCCTCTGACCTCACGCCTGTCCCCAGGTCTGCCTGCTCCCTGGAGAGTGTGTGTGTGTGTCTGTGAGTGTGCTCAGCCACTCAGTTGTGTCTGGCTCTTTGCGACCCCGTGGACTGTAGCAAGGTGCCCAGAGCAGAAACAGGAAGGCTGAGTCTGGCTCGATTATCATGTGAGCTGCCTTCAGGAAGAAAACTTCGATGCAACGAGATCAGACGTTAGTTGAGGAGCCAGGCTCCTCTGTCTGTGTGATCTCCCAGACAAGAATATCTGGAGTGGGTTACCATTTCCTTCTCCAGGGGATCTTCCTGACCCAGGGATCCAGCTTGCGGCTCCTACGTTGGCAGGCGGGCTCTTTACCGCTGAGCCACTGGGAAGCCCCCATCCCTGTCCAGGGTGGGTGTAGTTCAGGCACCCACTGGTTGGTATGAGGAGCAAACTAAGCCTCACGCATGTGCCCTGCTCTTCCCTCCCTAACGGGCCCTGCACCCTCGCCATGGGAGCTGCCAAACCCTGAATCCCAGTCCCGACCCACGTCCCCCCGCTGCAGCCGGATGTCTCGCGCACATGCGCTCCTGGTTTGCAGAAACTGAGCAAGGAGGCGAGTACCCGCCCCCTAGGGGAGCGGTGCCCCCAGCCAAGGCTGCGTCCCACTCGTAAGGCCGTCTCACCAAAACTGCAGTCCCGGAGCCCTGGCTCTCAGGCCCCCTTCAGTCAGATAGAGGGAGGGCTCGGCTGCCCCCTCAAACATGGGCTTGCTCCTCTGCTTCGCCTCTAGACCACTTCAAGGCGAGACGTGTGGGCTCCGCCGCAGGTGAAGCTGGCCCTCAGGGTTATGAGAAGGAGCTCAAGTCAGACTGCCCGGGTCTGAGCCCACAAGACACTGGGCAAGTGAACTGACCCCGTGTGCCTTGGTTTCCCTGCCTGGAAAATAGAAATGACAAATGCCTCTGCTTCCTGGCGTGATTGTGAGCATCCGTGCTTGTAGGAACTCATTCACAACGTGCTCTCGAGTCCCTGGGAGGAGGGAAAGGCAGAAAAACGGAGATAACGAGACGGGGCGGGGAGGGTCTACAGCAGCCTGGCCATCAGGGTCTCGGAGCGGCCCCTCCAACGGACACCAGCAGAAGGCAGACCCGTGCGGGAAGGGCCACCTCCATGCTCCCCACCAAGGGCAGGACACGGCTTCCTGTAGCTTTCCAAAGCCAGCCATGCAAAGAAATCTTATCTCATCTTCCCTCAGGTTCCGGACAAGCTTCCCGAACCTTTCCTTAAAGAAAAATCTGGACAGAGCAAAATTTCTCCCAGTAACGTTAAAATGTTCACATGTAGAAAAGAGCAAGGTACCCAGAGCAAAAACCGAGGAAGGCCGGGTCTGACTCAGTCATCATGTGAGCCGATTTCAGGAAAAAAACTGATGCAACAGGATCAGATAGCGGTTGAGATTGGCCTCAACAGCCAGACTGTCCGGGTTTAAATACAGGCTCACCCACTTACTGATCACTTGACCTTGGACAGCTATGTACAGTTTGTGAATCAGAGGTCTATGATTCAGTTTTCCTGTCTACAAAACAAAGATTAAAATAGTATGTACCCCTGAGTATGGCAGAAGTGAAATCTCACCTGTCAAAACAGGACCTGGCATACGTAAGTGCTCCATAATGTACTACTACTGGGAAAGTTTGGGGGCAGGAGGAGAAGGGGAAGCAGAGGATGAGATGGTGGGTGGCATCCCTGACTCGATGGACATGAGTCTGAGTGAACTCCGGGAGTTGGTGATGGACAGGGAGGCCTGGCGTGCTGCGGTTCATGGGGTCACAGAGTCGGACACGACTGCGCGACTGGACAGCAGTTACTGGTCTCACCTACTTTGTTAGACGGGAGTGAGAAGCACCCTGACAGGACTTCCTGATCTCTTCTCTCCCACGCCCAGGGGATCCCTCTGACGCCCATCTTCACGGACACCGTGACGTTCCGTATCGCTCCGTGGATCATGACCCCCAACATCCTGCCTCCCGTGTCGGTGTATGTGTGCTGGTAAGCGGAGGGCACAGTGCAGACAGGCAAAGAGGCTAGAGCCGAGGCTTCGGGCGCAGAGAGACCTGGGTTCATGCTTGTTACTTCTCAGCCGTGTGACCTGGAGCAACTAGCTTAAGTTCTCGGTGCCTCTGTTTCTCTGAGATGGTGACATCACAGAGTCTCTGAGAGGGTTAAGTGGGATGAAGCAGGCAAAGCATTCATGAAGGTCCTGGTGCAGAGTTTTTTGTGCTCTAAAAATGATAGATAGCTGCGTTTTCTTTCCCGTACCTTGGACCCTTACCACATACTTGGGAACCTTCCTCTGTGATGGATATTCAGTTCGTGTTATTCACCCAGCAGCTTTTCATTGAGCGTGTTCTGTGCTAGAGAGCCCCCGTGTGACGAGAAGCAGGTGAAAGAAGTGCCTGCAGGCGATGCTGGCCACAGGCCCCTGTGTCCTGAGCCCATCCCCTGCCTCCGGGTTAGGCTAGCTGTTCCTTGGAAATCTGGGAGTCAGAGGTGGCAGGCTTGGGGGAGGCAGGGTGAGAAATCCCCTCCTCGCTTTGTTTGTTCGTGACTGTGGCAGACACTGCAGGAAGGGCTGAGTTTGCGCGGCCCTTGACTCCAGCAGGCTCTGCACAGGTGAGCACAGAGGGGCTTCAGCTGCCCAGCAGGCCCGGCCCCGGGGCCTGCCGCCGCGCCTCCGCCGTGGCGGGCCTGTGCTTCCTCATGCTCCCCTGTGCTCTCTCCCTCTTGCCCGCGCTTCTCAGCATGAAGGACAACTACCTGTTCCTGAAAGAGGTGAAGAACCTGGTGGAAAAAACCAACTGCGAGCTGAAGGTCTGCTTCCAGTACATGAACCGGGGAGACCGCTGGGTCCAGGTGAGGCCCCCGGGCCGGGAGGGCGCGGCTCAGGACTCGGCAGAGGCGGCTGAGGGCCTGCACCCCGGCGGCAGCTGCTCCGCGGGTGACTCCTGTCAGATCACGTGTGCGTGTGCACCGGGACCCCGACGCGCCAGGCGGCCCGCTGCAGCCTCTCAGAGGAGCGGACGGCTGGAGCAGCCGGGACGTCCACCCGTGGCGGGGGGCGACCGCGTGGCCGGCGGCCTCTCTGTGGAGCGCTCCACAGCAGCCAGGAAGGAGCCAGTCTGTGAATACAGCACGGCTCTCAGGTTCAGGTGCTCCTCGCAGGGAGGTGTACGCAGGGTGTTGCCGGTGTTTAAAGCGGGGTCAGTGTGAGTGCAGGCACGCTGGGGACGTGCAGAGACTGAGGAAGGCTGTATGGGAAGGAAGCCTTGTGTGCGCGGGGACGGGGGAGGTGGCGGGAGGCCCCTGGAGGCCCCCTGGGTGCACTGGATGGCTCTTCCCGCTGTCCCCGCAGGATGAAATCGAGTTTGGCTACATCGAGGCCCCGCACAAAGGCTTCCCCGTGGTGCTGGACTCCCCCAGAGACGGAAACCTGAAGGACTTCCCGGTGAAGCAGCTCCTGGTGAGAGGCTGAGGGCTGTCTTGCAAGATGGGGTCGGGGCGCAGCCCTGGGGCTGCAGGGCAGAGCAGTGAGGAGGCCTCGGGCACCCCTCTGTCCCCGGGAGTCTCAGGAAGAACCCCAGAGCAGGTTGCCGTTCCTTCTCCAGGGGATCTTCCCAACCCAGGGATCGAACCCGGGTCTCCTGCGTTGCAGGCGGACTCTTTACCGTCCGAGACACCTGGGTAGCCCCTCGGCAAGTTAGCCCGCTGCTTCCGTCTTCTCATCTGCGGAATGGGTCATTGGAATAGTAGCCTCCGACATCCCTTCCTGCTCTCATCACTGATACTGCGGGAGGCAGAGGCCTGCCCCTGCCCCTGCCCCCACCCCCAACTTGCAGCAAAATACATTTCAAGGAGGAAACTTTTAAGCCGTTGTTGAAAAGCGTGGTTCCAACTTCAAAGCTCATTAAGGCTGTGATTTTTCAGTTCATGAGTTTTTTAAAAAAGCAATCTAACCCTTGATCCTAGAGGTCATTACCACTCTCTTTTTATGCCCTCAACAACCAATTGAATGAGGACAGAACCAAAATCAGTCTTCTTTGTACTGACCTTCTGCCCTGAACAGGCAGGGAGAGCTTGGGCGGAGCATGAAAGGTAGGCTGGGGATCTTTCCCAAAGCAACATGCAGGACGGCCTCCCACGAGACACCAGAGCTGCTCAGAGGCGGCCCTCTCCAAGTCTGCACCTGCCGCTTGAGAGCAGCCACCAACCTCGTCCCCGCATCGCGGGGAGATGGCAGAGCCAGCGCTGTGAGCACACAGCTCTGGAACGCCAGATGGAGCTGGCCTCGAGTCCCAGTTCCACCCCTTAGCAGCAGTGCGACCTTGGGCCAGCAACTTAACCTCCTCAGGCCTCAGTATGCTCATCTGTGAAACAAGGATCAAAATGGTATCCATCTCACAGACTTGTTGTGAAGATTGAAGGCGTGATCTAAGACACCCGAGCTGCTCCCGACACAAGGACTATTATTAGCTGTTGTTCTGGTTCTCATTCCCCAGCCCTGGACATGGTCCTCGTATGGACTGTCCAGGGGCAGTCAAACCAGTCAGCAGTTGCCACAGGCCTGAGAACCGAGGCCTCTCAGATCCTGTTCTCACTTTCTTCCCGGGTCACCACCTGCCTGCATTGTTCCAGGCTGGCCTGGTACCAGTGCCCTGGGCTGCATTGTTCCTGGAGGCCTGGGCCAAGCCCGGCTCTGTGCTGCGTGCCTGCCCGCTGGTGTGAGGCTATAAAACCCCAGCTGCCCCAGCCTCTGGCAGATCACACCTTGCCATCTTGGGTTCCCAGGAGAGAAAGCGCTAAGCTGCAACCATTTGCCCCTCTGGGCACAGCTGTCCCTTGAGCCTCTGAGCTGGGCCAGGATAAGCCATGTCTTCTCACTCTATGACTTTTATTAGCAAGGATGTTTGTCAGACAAGCCTCGTTCCAGCCCCAGTGCAAGCTCTCAAGCAAGATCCCTACCTTTTTACGAAAAACAAAAATCATCAAAGGAAACGTAAAATTCAGCGAGCCACAGGGGCTTTATCGCACTCATTATGGGGGTTGTATCATGTGATTGCAGTCTGTTAGAGCTCTGTGCTAAGAAGGAGTCTGAGGCTGCGTCTGGGCTCAGTGCACAAGTATGGTTGATTGGGGCTGGGCTGAAATTGTATATATGTTACTTATCTGATGTTCTTGCATGTATTGGTCAGCTTTCACTTGATAAGACTGTAGTAACAAACAGCCCCCATCCATCAATAGCTAACATCAGCAAAGGTCCGTCTGTTTCTTGCTCACATTAACGGAGGAACAGAGATGTCAATGGCACAAAACAAGGACCAACCATGAAATCACCAGTATGTCTCTGTGTTTCAGAAATAGAGACGGATGCAGACTCAGATGTGCGCGTGCACACACACACACACTCACACTCACACTCTTACCGACGTGCTCACAGACAGCCTCCCCGTGCCGAGTTCCTATGCTTCAGCGGGAGCAAGAAGCAAATGGGCAACCCCCAGAAGCTAAGTGCTCATAGGGCCAGACCAAAGGTGGTGAAAAGTGGTCCTCAGAGGGCGGCTGGGCTGGGACTAAGGGCTCCTGGCCGCGGGGGACTAACCACAGGTGTGTGCCCCCTGCCCAGGGCCCAGATTTTGGCTATGTGACCCGGGAGCCGCTCTTTGAGCCTGTCACCAGCCTTGATTCCTTTGGGAACCTGGAGGTCAGTCCGCCAGTGACCGTGAATGGCAAGACATACCCCCTGGGCCGGATCCTCATCGGGAGCAGCTTTCCTCTGTAAGAGAAGCCAGGGAGGGGCTGGAGAAGGGGGAGGGTGGGGGGGTTTGTGGGGGTAGCTGTTGTTTCTGTTGGAGCAGACTGGGTTGCTCAGACATGGAGTGATTGGCTGGGAGAATTAACCTGCCCATGACTGACAAGATACAGACATTCTTGGAAAGAAAATCAAGTTAACCTTTACATCTTAGTATGAATTAGGATCTAGCATGAAGTGAAGTGAAGTCACTCAGTCGTGTCTGACTCTTTGCGACCCCATGGACTGTAGCCTACCAGGCTCCTCTGTCCATGGGATTTTCCAGGCAAGAGTGCTGGAGTGGGGTGCCCTTTCCTTCTCCAGGAGATCTTCCTGACCCAGGAATCAAACCCAGGTCTTCCACCTGGTAGGCAGACACTTTACCATCTGAGCCACCAGGGATGTGAAACTAAGTAAATGACCCTCTTCCCCAAATGGGAGGGTATATAATGAGATTATAAATAAGGCAGGGAAGGGGTGCAGGAGTGAGAGGAGGAACAGTTCTGAGAGAAGATGAGCAGGGGTATTGGCAATACAGAAAACACACATGGAGGCAAGCAGCTGAGTGAGGCACTTCTGGGTGCTGATAGGTGCAGTGAGGAAGGTGGAGTAGGCGCCTGGTAAAGAGGGGTGGGCCAGGGGCACTCTGGCTTTTGTGGTTCTAAGGAAATGACTCTGAAACTGAGGCTTGAATGATGAGAAAGAAGCAGCCATGGAAAGATCAAAGGGAAAGAGCGTTCCGCATAAAAGGGACAGCCGGGGCAGAACCTTGAAGTGGTAACAAGCTCAGCACCTGCTGGCACAGACAGGACAAGGAAGAGTAAGATGAAGTAGGAGAGATGGGCAGGGGCCAGATCAGAAGCAAATTTTCCAGCCACTGTGAAGGTCTCAGGTTATAGTGTGAGGGTAACGGGGAGATTGAAGACCTAGGGAGTGTAGAAGTCAAGAAGGACTTCCTGGAAGAGGTGTCACTTGATTGAAGATTGAAACTGAGAAGTTACTAGCAAAGAGGGACATAGGCAGGGGCAGATTTTGGAACTCTGCCTGAGCCTTAGCCCCCTCCAGCAGTCCAAGAAGGACCCCTGGGCACAGAAGCTGGCCTCCCTCTGCACACTGACACCCTCAGGGCCTAAAGGCCAGGCTCCATGCCCTTCACACAGACCGTGGCTGCAGCTGACACTTCCTTCTTCCCTCTGGACTCAAGTGCCTTTCTTCCTGGGCCAGTGTCTCTGCAACTCAGGCTCCTCCTCATGACTTTTCTGCTGATGCCACGCTGGGTCCTGGCAGGGTTCCAGGGGCTGAGCTCCTGCAAGCCCTCTGGCGAGACAGGCGCCACGGCAACCTTCTGAAGAACTGCCCCCTCCCAACCCCACCCAGGTCTGGTGGTCGGAGGATGACCAAGGTGGTGTGGGACTTCCTGCGGGCCCAGCAGGTACAGGCACCCGTGGAGCTCTACTCTGACTGGCTGACTGTGGGCCACGTGGATGAATTCATGACCTTCGTCCCCATCCCAGGCACCAAGGTGAGCAGCCTCCTGAGGCTGGAGGGAAGAGGCTAGTGTGGAACCCCTGTACTACCAGCTCTTGTCAGCAGGGGGGGTTATCTAGTGGAAGTAGAGGAAGAAGGAAGTAGACTGAAGCTGGTTTGTATGTTGTTGCTGTGGCCAGTAAATGTTTAACCCAATAAATCTGAAATTTTAGCATTTCAACATGTAATCGTTATAAAAATTGATAATGAGAGGTTTTACGTTCTTTTTTCATACTAAGCGTTCAGAATCTGGTGTATGCTTTGTTCTTCACACATCTCCACCAAGACCAGCCAGAGTTCAAGTGTCCACCAACCCCCGAGGGCTGGTGGCCACCGTACTGGCTGTGACGCCCTAGAGCGCAATGGCGTATGGGCCTGGGGCCCTAGAGAGATTCTTTCATTTTCTGAAGTGCAAAGAAATGTCTGCAACTTAATAACCCTGGAAATCTGGAGCAAATGGCCGGGCTTCTTGGGCGCCTTGGAGAAGCTCTCCCTCTCTGTCCAAGGTCACCTTTTACTCTGAGCTTCAACTCGACGGCATTGCTGAGGCAGGAAAATTTCTGTGGCAGGAAGG
The DNA here is from genome assembly GCF_023091745.1 of Budorcas taxicolor. NCBI lineage: Eukaryota > Metazoa > Chordata > Mammalia > Artiodactyla > Bovidae > Budorcas > Budorcas taxicolor. The sequence goes on from NC_068911.1 coordinate 179,875,583, forward strand.
GTGAGAAATATTCCTCTGAAATAGAGAAATCCTGCCAGGCAGCCTTTGCCACTCAGCGTGGGTGGCCGAGACAATATGCAGGCAGGGCCCCGGGTCCTCAGGGCGGGAGCCCCCCACGCGGCTCAGCCACCTGCCCTCTGCTGACCGGCCGGCTGGACGGTCTCTTGCAGAAATTCCGGATGCTCATGGCCAGCACCTCAGCCTGCTACAAGCTCTTCCGAGAGAAGCAGAAGGAGGGCCACGGGGAGGCCATCATGTTCAAAGGTGAGTGCCCACGGGGCCCTGGCAGCGAGCCGGGCCCCCAGGGGGGCCTGTGGAAGGACGGGCCGGTGAGCGCTTTGTCCCGGACACCCAGCTCCACTTCCGGTCGTCCAGCCCACTCCAAGGCCGTGGGGTCACCCTGGTGGGAGGGGGCCCCGGCCTCTGTGGGCCTCACGGTGGTCACCCGCACCTCTAGCCGCCCACCACCCCTCATGATCATCGACCCGTGGCCCTGCGGGACCTGGTATGCGACACTTCAGACATCTCCAGCCCCGAGGAGAGTTAAATGGTTCAAAACTGAAGTGCGATCTGCACGCGGGGACCTTGGGTTTTGCAATCGAAGCTAGAGAAGAGCGCACGCGCTGCAGTTAGGAGGAAGCAGGAGCTGATGACGCGATGTAAGCGGCTTCCCCGCGAGTCCTGGAGCGAGAAACCGTCTCCTTAATTCAGACCCTTAATTCAGACAGACAGACTGGGAGGAGCTTTGCTCTTAAATGAGTCATGGAAACGAAGGAAGCTGATCAGGTGGATTCAGTGACCCACGTTAGAGACGCGTGACAATTTCTTAAGTGTTTTTCGTAAATCAGTTTTTGTCACTTTTCAGGTTGGCATCTCTAATCCACCTAATCCCAGGAGTCTGACTCCCTCAGACTGGTTGATACTTACTTACATACATGACCACCCTCCATGTCCAAAGGCAGTGTTCCTGATAGTGACCAGTGTCTGGGACGGACAAGATAAACTTAAGACCGCTATCCTTTTTTAATTCCCACTGATAGGAATTTTTTAGGTTGGCAGGCATGAGCCTCAATGTTCTGAAAGCGTCTTTCTATATTAACCCCTCAAAGCTACTCATAGGGTACAGGAACTATTGTCTGTGTACAAATACGTCCAAGGGGTTGGAGACAGCTCAGCAACAGCCCCCATCTGTTTGCCACTAAAAAGCTGCAAAACTAGGAAGCACAATGGACCAGCATCAGACACGGAAGAAGAGGTAACAGCTAGGCTCTGGAGTCTGACTTCCCGGTCTGCTTACGGGCTCAGCCACCAGCTGTAAGGCCTCGGATGAGTCAGGGAGCTTCTCTGCGCCTCCGCTTCTTCGTCTTTGATGCTGGAAGCTACCTGATAGAAAAGGGGGGAGACTACTGAGCTAACGCAGTGAATTTCCAGGAGACTCCTGCTACATAGCGGGTGCTCCCTCAGCGCTGGGGGTCACCAGTCAGAAGCCACACGGGCCACCACGAGGGCACGGGGTAGATGCAGGCCCAGCACGGCATGGGGGCCGGGCATGAGGCGGGCCTGAAGCAGGAGGGTGTCGCCGCCTGGCCCCCTGCTTCTGCCACCCTCCCCCTGGCCCGCTGCTCGTCCTTGGAAGCAGGCCTCCTGTGCCACCCCACCCTCCAGGCAGAGAGAGAGTGAGGCAGCGGCCCCCCGCTTCCCTGGCCCCGGTGACATGACCAGCCCTGGGGAAAGGAGCGTCCGCGTGGGCTGCCCTCCCACGCTCCTGCCTGTCCCTGCTGCAGCGGCCTCGTCCTGAGAGGCAGCCCAGAAGCCGAGAGTCTTGGCAAAGAGGAGCACCAGGCTGGACGTAGACCATCCCTTGTCCTCTGACCCCCACAGGCCTGGGCGGGATGAGCAGCAAGCGCATCACCATCAACAAGATTCTGTCCAATGAGAGCCTCGTGCAGGAGAACCAGTACTTCCAGGTGAGCAGCCGGGCCTCCTGGGAGGGAAGAGGCTGCGCCTGTCACACCCTTGGGGCCGCCCTGGGGCATGGCGGCCCGGCCCTCCTGACTTAACTCCTGTACTGGAAGCTGAACGGTGTGACAGTGGGGGACGTGCAGGCCAGCAGAGGCTGGAGGCAGACAGACCTGGGAAGGAAGATGTATCAAGCGGTGCTCAAGAGCCGAAGTTCCTGTAAGGCTAGAGCCTGCAACGTTTGGGGGAGACCCACAGACACCAAAATATGAAGACTACAGACCTTCTTCCAGGAAAACTCTTACATGAAGATGCGCCCTGAAGTTCTGTTTTTTAGCGGTCACAGCTTCCTGAAGTTTTCTATCTATGGATGAATCCTACTTTCTGAATCCCTAAATCTCAAAATTATATCCAGAAGTAGAAACCAGTCAACAGGGTCCTATTTAGTTGAATTAGATCTCTCTTTGTTTGCATGGGCATATTTAAAGCACCAAGTTAAAAAAAAGAAAAACTCAGACATATTTAAACAAAAGGGCATGACTGGCTCGTAAAGTGGAAAGTTCAGCAGAGGCGTGGATTCCAGGCATAGGCCAGTCCGGGCTCTGGCTCCCTCTCTGCACTTCTTGGGCTCTGCAGGCACCCTTATGGCAGGAGCTTAGTTGCAACAGTTCAAGGTCTTCCATCTACCCCCCCATACCATCCACAAAGAGAGAGGTCTTACATACCACCAACAATTAAAAGCCTTGCATTTCACTCTGATTGTGCCAAACTGAGCCAATTCTTGTAGCCAGAGGAATTTCATATGCTGACTGCCTTAATCCTGGTCTGTTGCCCACCCTTGAACTGACCCCTGGATCAAAGAGGCAGGGGCACCAGCTGTCTCCAGGAGGTGACAGCTCAACCCAGCAACTGGCTGCTGCATTTCAGAGGGATGCTGGAGAAGCAACCCCAAGTTTCCCCGAGTTCCCCGACCGTCTCACGGCTGGTTGAAAGTTGACTTTATCACGACTCCTCTCTGTTTCACTTTTTGGCGTCAGGTAGATCAGAGGTCAGACCGTGACCCCTCGCTTTCCGCACTGGGGCTTTGGGCCACTCACTAAGGACTCTGTCTTAGCTTCCCTCGTCTCTGATACTCAAGATGTGTCTGCTCAGTCATGTTCGGCTCTTTTGTGACCCCGTGGACTGGTCCAACGGCTTCTCCGTCCATGCGATTTCCCAGGCAAGAATGCCGGAGTAGGTTGCCATTTCCTTCTCCAGGGGATCTTCCCGACCTGGAGACTGAACGCAAGTCTCCTGCGTCTCCTGCCTTGTTAGGCAGATGCTTTACCACCAAGCCCCCTGGTCTCTAATAAGGGGACACCAAGTGTCCACCTCATGAGGTTGAGGTTGAAACAAGGAACGTACCTCCAGCACTTAGAGCCACACACGTAGGGTACTCGTACGTATTAGCTTTTATTATTATTAATCAACTGTCACTGATATTGCTCCCACTGGGGTGGCCTGAGGATTCGGTGAGGCGCTGCATGGTGAGCACCTGGGGTCTGACCCGTAGTTGGTGGTCAGTGAGTGAGCATGGGCATCATTTCTGTGAGCTTCTGGCAGGGATTCTGTCCCTTTCTCGCTCACTCTCTGTTACTCCAGTGCGGGTGGGAGGGCACGGGAGGGGCCCTGCCAGCTCCCTGGGGTGCTGGGCCCAGGTCTGATGCCTCAGGCAGGGGTGAGGTGGACAGAGGTGTCGGGGTGCCCCTCACTCTCCCGCCCTCCCTTCTTCCGCATCGCCCAGCGCTGCCTGGACTGGAACCGCGACATCCTCAAGAAGGAGCTGGGGCTGGCGGAACAGGACATCATCGACCTGCCTGCCCTGTTCCAGATGGACAAGAGCCGCCAGGCCAGGGCCTTCTTCCCAAACATGGTGAGGCGTTCTGGGCTCTGGGCCTCACCCAGACCATCAGGGGGGCGGGCCAGACCCGGAGGGGCCCCTCAGCTGAAGCTGGCCGAGCGGGAGGCCCAGGCCCCGGGCCCAGCTGCTGTGCGGCCTCTCACCCCGGCGCTTACCCTGCCGGGAGAACTGCTCATCCTGGTTGCCCCCTGGGATCCTGGGGGAGCCTTCACCTTAACACAGTGGAAAGTGCTTTGTAAATTCAAAAGGCCGTTAGAGACAGGAGAGATTCTTGTTACAGAGGAGAGCCTCCTATGAGCTAGAAAGAAGACAGAACACACACACAAGAAACATAGATGAGTATATGAGCACATGAAAACACACGGACGTGCGTGCGTGCAGTGCGCACACCGATGCATACGTACACAGCTGCGTGCTCATGTGTGTCCACACACATTCATACGGGGCGGGTTGCTAGGTTTTCCGCTTAGCTCTGCCGTGTGTGGAGTGCTTAGCCCCCTCTGAGCCTCAGTTTCTTCATCTGTAAAGTGGGGATAGTCGCAGTCGCTAGATCGCAGGGTTGTTGGAGGGTTTGGAACAGGGCGGGTAGAGCAGGCGCTCAGTAAAGGTAACTGCGGCCCCGCCTGCCTGTCCCAGGTGAACATGATCGTGCTCGACAAGGACCTGGGCATCCCCAAGCCGTTCGGGCCCCAGGTGGAGGAGGTGTGCTGCCTGGAGACGCACGTCCGCTCCCTGCTGGAGCCCCTGGGCCTCTGCTGCACCTTCGTGGACGACATCTCTGCCTACCACAAGTTTCTGGGCGAGGTGCACTGCGGCACCAACGTGCGCCGGAAGCCCTTCGCCTTCAAGTGGTGGCACATGGAGCCCTGAGCCGCCCAGGGCTGCCGTGCGCGGGGCGCAGCCCGACGGCTGCCGTGCCGGGGCCGGACCAGCCTCTGTGGTTCTTAGTGTGATTGCAGGGTGCCCTTCAGCGATAGCCATCAGGGAACTTGGGGAAAAACGTTTCTACTTTCAATTTTACTTTTACTTACAGGACCTGGAAGTTGCCTGGCACACCTGGGCCACACAGCGAGGTCAGGAGGAGAGAGAGAACCCAGGAAACTGAGCCTCTGCTTGTATGGGAGTTGGCGGGGGGGTCTGGTTTTTCGAGGGCTTTCTCTTCCTTGGTGAATTTGAAATGGAAGAGTGGAAATTTAAAGCAAGGGGTGGGGGGAAGGTGGCCCCAATTGTCAGTTATCAGAATCAACTAAGATCTCTAGAAGAAAGGGCCTCAGTGAGGGGAGGCGGCCTGGCCCCTTACCTAGTTGCGTAGCTGGCACTGTATTTACTCAAAGTCGCCATGTTTGAAGTGAGTACTCAGCAACCAAAGCTGAGTCAGGCGCTTGTATAACAAAAAGGAGGAAACCCAGCTGTCGGGGCTGACACCACAGGGGCCCGGGTGCCCCCCTCCCTCCCTGACTTCTCCAGACTCTCTGTACCCCCAGAGCACCCCGCTGCCTGGACTGGACTGCGGGGCAGCACTGAGGGCCTCCAAGCACTGGGGAGGGATGTGGGATATCCGTGCCTTGCCCTCCCTCAGAAGGGCCTCAGCATCCACAATGTCACCTCCCCCTGTGAGCCTCCACGCTGCCCTCCCTGAAAATAGCTGAACATTTGGCCAGAGTCTGTATAGCCCTGATGGGAGAAGCAAAACAAAACCCCAGGACCCAGAACCTTCCCCCAAAGGCTTTAGTCTGTTGTCCAAAACGGAATGAGAGGAGACGGGAAGGAGGCTCTGGGATGACCAGTTTGCCCGGTAGCAATGCCCCGAGGGTCAAGGCAGCCGGCATGGAGAAGAATTCTGGACTCCAGGTGTACCTAGAACTGCCATCATCCTTTGAAATTCACTGCCCTTTGTCCAGGGGGCCTCCCCATTTATCCATTCCTCTCCAGCCTGCCGCAGAGCCCCTTGGCTTGCCCCCTGCAGTGTAGACAGCACTGGCAGCTCCCCGCTCCCTGAGGGTCCAGTCATCGAGCTTAGACGCTTCGCTGGCAGCAGATTTTATCAGCACACCCGTCTCCACTTCTGAGATGCTCCTGCCTCATCTTTCTCGTGGACCCAGGCTCTCCCAGATGTCCGGGAGTCCCCCACACACACACCAGCATCCTCGTGGCCCGAGAGTTCCGTGTGCAAAGATGCCCCAGGGTGAGCTGTGTTATCCATCTTCTCTGCCGGGTTCTCGATTCTCTGGCTGCCCCAACCCCTCTCCTCTCACGGCCTCCACTTCTGCTCTGGTGCCGTCTCTCCAGGCAGCTAGACAAGGACTTTTTCCCCACCAGCCACGCTCAGACCTCCCTGCCACAGGACACAATTAAGACCCACCTCTCCTCTCCAGATGTCAGGCGCAAGACATAAAGACCCTGCCTTAACCTCCAGCCCCAACAGCTAGTTCTGGGCCAGCTGCTGGCCTTAGAGATGGACCGATGAGCCCCACCGAAGTTTCTTAGTACATTTGCTGAAAATCCTCTCATTTAGACATAATCAGATTCATTCTCTGGCTCGCACTGCAAAGAGTTTCAGCTTTAAAATTTCCTTTAAGGGCAGCTGACTTCAGAGAATAAGTGAATTATAATTGCACTTCGAGGGTTAAAAAGGAACTGATTTATAACCAATGAAAAGGTTGTAAGTTTGGATTCCTGAAGAATGAGATGATCTTCTTGGGTTATTCACTCATTGAACAAACCTGCATTGTTGCCTGAGTGCCAGGCACGGTGGTGGGCTCTGAGGGTACAGGGCCCAGTAGCAAATGGGGTGTGGCCCTTGCCCTTGCCTCCAGGAGGCAGCCACCTGTATCTAAATGGCCGGCGTTTGCCCTTTTGGGGATACACTCTTTAGAAGTACCAGTTCACTATATTCAGGGAATGCACGGGGTGCAGAGCTTCCACAAGTCACTATCGCAGTGAAATGAGGCGGGGGGGTCTTCTTTAAACAAGCCTCCTGCCCGTCCAGCTGGGCCAGTGCCCCCCAGCAGATGGGACCCCAGTGCCTTCAGAAGCTGCTGTTCCCGCTTTGGGAACAGCGGCTCCTGCCTTTGGGAACCCAAGCCCCAGGTTTCTCCAACCCCAGAGCTGAAGACACCAAGTGCCTATTTGTGAATCTGGAGACGTAGAGTTTGCTGTGTGTTTTTGTGCCTGGTTAATGTGTGTTTTGGGGCTTTCTTTCATTTTTTCTTTTTTTTTTTAGTCTGCCTTAAGGGGAAGTGAGCACTTCCCATGTGGAGATGGTGTGTATTTCTAGAATTTCCTAAGGCTCTCTCCATCAATAAGTCAGCAGTTTCTGATGATTCTGAAGCCCCCAGGCCTCAGACAGCCTTCCCCATCTTGCTTGCCCACCCATGTGACTACCCTTGCCGTGGATATCCCCCCAGCATCCCTGGACTCATCATTCTTTCCCACCCACCACTTTCTATAAACGTAGGCCTAGAATACACTTCCGTGTTGCAGAACTCAGCCAAGGTCCTGTTTCGATCTTTACTATGAAATATTTTAAATAAGAGAGCAGAGGGTATTGTGAAGATGACGAGAAGCGGGGCATGGTTTCAACTTTCTGGACGAGAAGCAATGCTGGAGATCACGACATGTTTGGGAAAGAGCCTGATTAAACAGCAACAAAATAAAAGGTCAGAGGGAAGTCATGTGGCTGTTGGTGTGGTGTTCATGGTTGCTTCAGAGCCATGGCCTGGAGTGAGGCAGGCCACATAGAGGCCCTCTCCTGGCCCTGCGGTCCCTGCCCTTCTGCACACACAACCGGGGCTCTCAGCAAGAGTATCCCAAGGGTGTGGAATCCCACACAGTCAATGGATGTGCATTACCTGGCCACCGCCCAGGGTCAAGACCAACAGCCACAATAAAGTCTGACTGTTTTCTGGTGGGGTTCTCTAGAAGGAAAACCGAAGGTGAGCTTTTGGGAGCAAGTGACTTATTTAAGGAAGTGACTCCAGGAGAAACCAGGAAGGGAGTGCAGGGAGCAGGACCAGAAAAGGGAAGAAGCTCAAGAGTGTGATTTCAGACGCGGCCTCAGCCTGGTCACAGGAGCGCTCTGAGCAGAAGTGGCAGCTCAGTCATTCCGTCTGGGGCCAAGTCTCATGACCTGCAGCAGCCAGTCGCTGGCTGTGGGGACTTGAACTCTCTGAACAGGCAAGGGATACCTGTAGCCCACAGGCAATCATCTAAAGGGATCACAGCTGTAGCTCTGTGTTTTGTCGTCCTCTCGGCTTGTGGGATCTTAGTTCCCTGACCAGAGATTGAACCCACAGCCCCAGTGGCTGTAAAAGCATAGGGTCCCAAACCCTGGATGGCCAGGGAATTCCCCGCAGCTTGTGCTTATTAGCAGAAGAATCCCGGGAGCTGGGGAATGGGTTCCCAGAACCAGAAAGGGATCTGGGCAAAGCACTGGTGTGCCCACTGCTCTGAGTGAAAGCATATTCTCATAGCGTGGAGCTGCTGCACGGGATGTACGATTTAACCCATGGCATAAAACCCATAGGCTTCCCTGGTGACTCAGACGGTAAAGAATCTTCCTGCAATGGGGGAGGCCTGGGTTTGATCCCTGGGTCGGGAAGATCCCCTGGAGGAGGGCACGGCCACCCACTCCAGTATTCTTGCCTGAAGAATCCCATGAACAGAGGAGCCTGGCAGGCTACAGTCTGTGGAGTCGCAGAGTCAGACATGACTGAGCCACTAAGCACACACATAAAATCCATAGCCGTGATCAACAAGGTCTTTGTGAATAAGCTCCTAAGGCCCTAAAATAGAATCACCTGGTCGGTTGCTGAAACTAGAAGCCACTTTCAAGCTCTTTGGGATGCACCTGGGAGTTTCTTACCTCTCAGCCCCATCTTGGGTTTCTGGACAGCTGTTCTGGTGCAAAATTAAAATCTCTGGTTCTCTTACTCCTGGACTTCACCCACAGGTCCAGCCCTCTGAGGTCATTCTTCCCTTTTATACCCAACTAACATGGCCTGAGCCCATCCTTGGTGGGGGTTTCCCGACTCACCTATGTCTGGAACTTCCCAAGGGACGCTAGTGTGCTGAATCCATCCTGCTGGTGTTTTCACATCTTGGCCACTCACTCACCTCAGAATTCCTGAGTCATCCGGATGCTTCTGGAACAGCACCTTCCAATAGAAACACAGTGCAAGCCACATATGTAATTTTAAATTTCCTGGTAGCCACACTTTTAAAAGTGAAAAACAGGTGCAGTTAATTTAATAATGTCTTCTTTATAGCAGTATATCCAAATTATTATTTCAATAGGTAATCTAAATTTTAAAATATTAATATTTCATGTTCTCTTTTTTGGTAGTAAGTCCTTGAAAGCTGATATATATTTATATTTAAATCACATCTCTCTTTAGCCACATTTTAAGCATTCAGTAGCCACAAGTGGCTACCATATTGGGCTTCCTTGGTAGCTGGGGGTAAAGAGTCTGCCTGCAATGCAAGAGATGCGGATTTGATCCCTAGGTGGGGAAGATCCCTGGAGGAGGGCATGGCAACCCACTCCATTATTCTTGCCAGGAAAATCCCATGGATAGGGGAGCGTGGTGGGCTACAGTCCATAGGTTTGCAAAGGGTCGTACATGACTGAGGTGACGGAGAACAAGCTTGGGCACAGCCACCACACAGGATGGCAGAGTTATAGAGTCATCTCTACCAGGCTGAATCCCAGCTGTAGAAATAGGTACACTCCTTACACCCTCAGAATCCAGCTAGACTGACGGCAATGGCTGACAAAAGCCGATTGCATAATACCGAAAGGAGGAAGAGGGGATAGCCACCGCCCTCCTTGGCCCTGATGTGCAGCACCTCGCCCCTCCAGAGGCTCTCGTGCCCGAATCGTGGCTGCCGCCGCGTTGCCAGGACTGGCCTCTTGGCAAAGGGAGTGCCTTTGGCCAAGTCCCCTCTGCTCACTTCAGGAAGAGAATCCCCTTCGGCACCATGGGAAGGGGAAACATAACTCCCTCACCTCCAGCCTCCTTCCTGTCACCATTCCCTGGGATACAACTTGATTCTGCATTTTAATATGTCTTCTGTTCCCAGGCAAGGGGCATTGGGGTCCTCATTACATCAGCCTCTTCATTCCAGATGGGATCTAATCCACACCCTGGCATAGCCAGAAGCCTGTGGAAGTGGAATCCCTCCTCCCCAAGCAAAAGAGCAGCCAGGGATAAACTCTGCCTGCCCAGGAGGACTTATCCAGGATTCTTGTCCAACGGGCATCAGCTCCAAGGGGCTGATGGCAATGTTACTGATAATTCAATACATTGTGAAAGGTGATACCAAATGATAGCATGTGGTACCTCTCCTCCAGCTGGACAACCAGATAAAAGACATATTCAGGCAGAAAGCCCAGCTCCGCAGCCTTCTCTCAAGCCTGGATGATGTGAGCAATGTGGTTTTCACCTGCGGCTCACTCCCCAGCCAGCTGGGTTCCTGTTCAGCCCTGACCTTGTGCGCACCAGGACCCAGAGGCCCCACAGAGACTGAGCCAGAACTGAGTGTGAGTGTCTCCTGAGGAGGTGCAGGTCGACAGTGGCCTGCTGCAGGGGCAAGGGCCCTGGGCGCAGCAGACCTGGGCGTGGCATAAGCCCTCTTGGAGGAGGTCGCCAGTAACCCCACCATAGAGCCGCCAGGACTTACACAGGACTGGGGACACAGACTCTTAGAGGGCACAAACAGAACCCTGTGTGCACCAGGACCCGGGAGAAAGGAGCAGTGACCCCACAAGAGACTGACCCAGGCTTCCCCGGAAGTGCCCAGGAGTCTCCGGCGGAGGCGTGGGTGACGGTGGCTGCTGCAGGGTCAGGGGCACTGAGTGGAGCAGTGCTTCTGTGGGACCTTCTGAAGGAGTTGCCAGTGTCTTCATTATCTCCACCATAGTTTGAAACCTGAAGTCACTCCGTCGTGTCCGACTCTTTGTGACCCCGTGGACTGTAGCCTACCAGGCTCCTCCGTCCATGGGATTCTCCAGGCAAGAATACTGGAGTGGGTTACCATTTCCTTCTCCAGGGGATCTTCCCGACCCAGGGATCAAACCCAGGTCTCCCGCGTTGGAGGCAGACGCTTTAACCTCTGAGCCACCAGGAAAGCCCATAGTTTGGCCTCAGGTAAATAACAGGGAGGGAACACAGCCCCGCACATCAACAGAAAATTGGATTAAAGATTTACTGGGCATGGCCCTGCCCATCAGAACAAGACCCAGTTTCCCCCTCAGTCAGTCTCTCCCATCAGGAAGCTTCCGTAAGCCTCTTATCCTGCTCCATCAGAGGGTGGCCCTACATGGCATGGCTCATAGTTTCACTGTTAGACAAGGCTGTGGTCCATGTGATGAGATTGGTTAGTTTTCTGTGACTGTGGTTTTCATTCTGTCTGCCCTCCCAGTTCTACCTCTGAGGCGGGGTGGAAATGCCCCCGGGGTAGCCCTGATGGCAACCCAGACTGACTGAGTTCCATAACACCAAGACCTTGGTTTGATTTGCCCTTTTCTTCTGATGCCTCCCGGGGTGGAGCAGAGTAGCTTTCTCAGAACGTTCCCCAAGCTAGGACTCCTAGGGGAGGCGTGTGAGTCGTAAAGGGACGCACAACAACCAGGATGTCCCTCCTGAGTGTCACCACGCCAGTGTATGTGAGAGCAAAGAGGTGATACAGGGCTGGCCAGCAAGGGAAAAGTGATTTTTGTTTTCGAACTATTAGGGCTAATCCTTCCAGTTCATTTCCACAGATTCCACAAAAGGACTATCTAAGGAGTCGAGACAAAAGCCGTCACAGAGCTTCCCCCGGCCCACTAAGAGCTAGCGCTACCGAAGGAGGAAGCCCATTGCACTTCCAGCCTGACCAGACCCTGCAGTTCCCGAGCTGTGTCCTCAAAAGCCTCACGGTCGCCAGCAGTGCTTCTCCCCACGGACAGGAGACTCGGCCGCGACAAAGACTCCCCCTCAGGTCTCTGGCCCCCAGGGCAGGCAGCCAGGAGGGTGACATCCAGGCTGAGAGGCGTTCCAGGAGCCGGAGCTCCTCCTCGCTCCATACGTGCGCCTGCAACTTGCGGCTCCTAGCAAGGCCGGGCGCTTCCATACGTGGGGTCCGAGTAAACGTGCACAGTAACAGCGCGGATCACAAGTCCCGTGACAGTCTGTGGTCCGACAGATTAGGTTAATAGTTCTAATTCCCCACGCAATTACAAAGTGGTCAAAGAGACCAGGAAAAGCTGACCGAGAAAGGAGAGTTCGGTGCACACGCTTTGCCCGTCTCTGGCCGCTCCCCTCGCAGGGACCTTGGGTGTCTCTTGGCCTTGGCAGGTTGGCACAAACCCCCGACAAGGCTCCCCTTTAGGAGCTGCCTTCAGTCATTATGAGGCACCACAAAACCGCAGAGCAGGGCTCATCACCTGCTTCCCACAGGGCGTGCCATTCATTCACACAAGGACACCGAAGAGCTAACAAGTGAAGCAGAACGTGTGTACTGAGAAAGCAGAGAGGCTAGAGCTCTGAGTGTTCACCTTGTCCTGAAGATCCCGGACGAGCCCTCAAGAGGACAGCTTACGGTGGCCGGTGGCCGATCCGTGACCTCCAAAGAAGATTCAGCTTTGGGACCAGGGACCAGGTTTGATCACTCAAGAGCTTTTGTGTAGCAGAGTTTTATTAAAGTAAGAAAATGGACAGAGGAAGCTTCTGACACAGACATCAGAGGGGGGATGGAGAGTGCCCCCCTCACTAGTGTGAGCAAGGGAGCTGTATACTTTTAAATTAGTTATCATGATAAATCAAAAGTGTTTCAAGTTTGTGAAAATTTTTCGAGACCCACTCCCACAGTTTACATTTTAGGATAACAGGATTAGAACTCGACAACAGAAAGATCCTACCAGACCCACTCCCATAATATACATTCTGAGACAACAGGATTAGTCTAAGGCTTTCAGGAAGGAGAGACTGTCCTCAAGCATTGCTGTTGTATAATCCCTAGCACAGAGTTTAAACCAAGTGTGTAATCATCACTTTCAGGCTTAAAGGAAAAAAAGGTTTTATGTGGCTAAGACTAAGGAATGTAGAGTAAAAAAGAGTTTGCCCTTTCCTCCTCCTTGAGAATTCCAGACCCCTATCTCCTCCTAGAGAACCACAGACCCCTTTCGCCTCCTTGGGGACCCTGGACTTCTTATCAACCTGCCTAGGCATTGATTCACATCCATACATGACCACTGGAAAACCCATAGCTTTGACTAGATGGACCTTTGTCAGCAAAGTGATGTCTCTGCTTTTTAATATGCTGTCTAGGTTTGTCAGAGCTTTTCTTCCAAGGAGCAAGTGTCTCTTAATAGTCAGTGCTCAGAAAATGTTTTGAATGAAAGAATGAAATGCCTGTTCAGTTAGGCCACGGAAGCCGAATTATCAGTCCAATCAGATTGATAACGACCAGGGTTCTTAGCCCTCTCCAATCGATAGAAATTGACTAGAAGTCAGAGGAGAAATGCAGGCAAGGCTTTACTGAGACGCGTGTGCTGACTGCAGCAGGGAGTGAACAGAAGCGCCTTCCTTGCTCCCTGAGGGGCCGCGCTCTTCCTTGCACAGTGGTGTGAGGGTTGGGTGTGTCCAGGGGTGGGCCGGGGGCGCCGCTCAGGTGGCTCGCCCACCCCTCTGTGGCGTTGAGCTGGGGGCGTGCTCAGAATCCTGCTTTGGTTCCCGACACTCGGCTTTTGTTCCTTGCTCTATCAGGAATGGCAGCTGGGTTTTTTGGGGGGTTTTGTATCTTTGGGTACAGAATTTCCCCCAGCTGCACGCGCACACAATTTTTAGTTCCATCCCGTTGCTTTGTATTTTATAACTGGAAGAGAGGTGTGTCCAGGTGCAAGCTTTACAGCAAAGGGTCCCAGGTCCCAGGCTTGCGGTATTAGCCACCATTTCTCACGTGCTGATTGCCTGCCAGGCACCCGCCATGTTAAACTATGTGACATGCCATTTTAAAGCTGATAAGGGTCAAATAGAGATGGTTTCATATGGTTCAGCCTAATAGTTCACGTTCATTACCTCGTCTAATTCTCACAACAAAGCTGTGAGGTTGATGCCAGAATCTTGGTTCACTGTCCACTGATGCCAAACAGAAACACAGAGATGGAGTTTGGAGCAAAGAAGAGTAGTAACTTTATTCTTTTCCAGGCAAAAGGGAAACACAGCCGGCTCGCACCTCAACGACTCTCCCCCCACTCCCTGGTTTCATATCCTCATGAAGGTCTTGCATTTTTTTTCTTTTGCAAAATTTCAAAACAGCCATGGTTGGCGTCGGGCAGCTTGGTAACTGGAGCTGGTCTTTTCTGAAGTTAGCGGCCTGTGGTCTTCTTTCTGAAATGAAGCCTGCTGCAAGAGAGTGCAGGCCGAGAAGAATGTCAGGTGCAGAGCTCAGCTCAGGTGCAGTCAGAGTAATGAGCTCTGGGAAGGGCGAGTCCAGCAGGAAGCCTTTGTTAGTTGCTGCTGTGCGGTCATCCACTCGTGTCCGGCTCCATGTGACCCCGTGGACTGCAGCGCAGCAGGCTTCCCTGTCCTTCACTATCTCCTGGATTTGCTCAAACTCATGTTCATTAAGTTGATGAAGCCACCCAACCATCTCATCCTCTGAGGCCCCCTTCTCCCTTGCCTTCAGTCTTCCCCAGCATCAGGGTCTTTTCCGAGGGGCTGGCTCTTTGCATCAGGAGGCCGAGGAACCGGAGCTTCAGCTTCAGCATCAGCCCTTCCAGTGAGCACTCCGGACTGCCCTCCTTCAGGACGGGCTGGCCGATCTCCTGTTGGCAGCAGCAGCTGAACAGTAACCAGATCGCCTGACCCTCGGGCCTGTTCGTGCCGTTCCCCAGCCGGCTCATTGTTTCCTCATTTAAAGAAAGTCTCATTTCTATTTGTGCCGCAGCGAGGTTATCATCCCCACTTTATAGACGAGGAAACGGAGGCTCAGCGAAGAAGTGACTTGTTCCAGTCTACACAGCAGGACCTGACGCACTCAGGTGTCCGACTCCAGAGCCCACAGGCTGAACCGCTGCACTTGCCTATCGCATCTTAGGAACAACTTTCTAACTGAAGTTCAATGAGTCATTCTTTAAAAAAAAAAAAAAAACTTTTTAATTTTGTATTGGGGAAGAACCTATTAACAATGTTGTGATAATTTCAAGTAAACAGTTAAGGGATTCTGCCATACATATTGGAGAAGGCAATGTCACCCCACTCCAGTGCTCTTGCCTGGAAAATCCCATGGATGGAGGAGCCTGGTGGGCTGCAGTCCATGGGGTTGCTAGGAGTCGGACACGACTGAGCGACTTCACTTTCACTTTTCACTTTCATGCACTGGAGAAGGAAATGGCAGCCCACTCCAGTGCTATTGCCTGGAGAATCCCAGGGATGGGGAGCCTGGTGGGCTGCCGTCTATGGGGTCGCACAGAGTCAGACACGACTGAAGCGACTCAGCAGCGGCAGCAGCCATGCCTACACATGTATCCATTTCTCCGCAGACGCCCCTCCCATCCAGGCTGCCACATCACACTGAGCA